>NW_017537323.1:1416663-1431616 GCF_001853355.1 Bactrocera latifrons
AATAAGTCAGTCTACAAATATGAACCAGACCTATCAGACTGATATTGTGGTATGTAATCCAAACGATTATTTGATTACCAATTACTTTTTGATTACCATGGCTATAATGAATGGAACTAAGTCAGGTTGCAGATACTAAGAAGAACTTTAAATTTTTATTTGTAATACAAACGATTATTTGCTTTCAAATTACTTTTTGATTACCATATTACCCTGGCTATAATGAATGGAAATTAGTCAGTCTATAAATATTAACGAAAAATTATGAATTGTAATCCAATCGATTATTTGATTACAAATTTCTTTTTGATTACCATGGCTTTAGTCAGGCTASAAATAATAATGAGAACTGTTAAATTTTAATTATGTATTGTAATACAAATAATTATTTGATTACAGTAATCCTAAATTMAAGTTATTAGTAATCAATACAATTAACTCAACTAAAGAAAAAATTGTTACTAGACTTAATAGTAAAAACGAAAATAAGAAAAAAATATTAAATTAATAAATTACTTTTTCGATTACTAGATTTAATTAAATTAAAAGAATGAATCAATCTAAATGTTGTTATGTTTATATTGTTATTAGAAATCTCAATAATTGCGTGGTTGCCAAAGTAATTAATTTACATAACTATTAGTTAGTACTCTCCATTAGCAAAGTAAAAAGTTTATTTAATAAATACTAGACTACTTTTTCGATTACTTAGCCTTCACTGAATGTACATGCGCTAGTCTACAGATATGAATTAGAGCATTTATATAWAGATTACGATTACTAATCCAAGTAAATACTTTATTACAGTAGTTAAAATAACTAATTCAAGTAGCTAATAGACAGTTTACTTAAAAGCACATAGTCAAAGAACCTTCTTAATTTGTTCCGATAGCGAAGGTGTTAAATAAAATTCATAATTTTCCACTTACTCTCTTGCTTACTATGCTTAAAATTAATGGAAAGTGAGAAGTATTACAATCTTAAATCTGAAATTTTAATTTGAGGTTATGATTAGAAATCTAAACGATTACGTGATTACAGTAAAGTTAACGATTAATACAATTTCACCTGAAAATCAAATACAGTCGAACTTCCATAACTCGAACTTCTTTAACTCGAATTTTCTCTAATTCGAACTAAATGGGTTGGCAGTAGCATTAAGAGAGTAATTAACATATAAATTTCCTTCCGTAACTCGAACTTCCATAACTCGAAGCTCTCCATAACTCGAACGAAAATACATAATTATGACTTCTATAACTCGAAGTAATGTGCTTTTCTCTCATTCTACAACTCGCAGTATTGTACTTTCTCTCTTTCTCTCTACATTTCTCTTTTATTTGCTTATTTTTTTGAACCGTCTTTTTATTCGGGAAATTCCCTCTTTGTTCATCAAATGCTTTTTTTTGTTTTCGTAAGTATCAGTTCAGTGCATAAATGTCAGTCGTACTTAATGATACAGGGAAATAAGATCGTATTTATCATGGCAACTGGACGTGTTTTGAAATCTTTGTCGATTGAAAAAAAGTATAAACTATTGAAAGAAGTAGAAGGTGGCTTAAAGAAAAAGGAAGCAGCTGAAAAATTTGGTATACCAGCCAGTACGGTGTCAACGATTTTTAAGAATAAAGAATCAATTATTACGTCGTTTGAATCTGGGGTTCGTCTGGGTAGTAAAAGGATTAAAACCCCAGTATTTCAAAACATCGATAAAGCAACACCTCGATTGGTTCAAAGCAGCTAGACATCAACACATGACTATATCTGGAGGAATATTAAAGGAGAAGGCAAAGGAGTTTGCAAAGCGCTTTGGCGATGATCATTTTATGACAAGCACAGGTTGTCTTGATAAATGGAAGCACAGGTAGGGAACAAAACGTTCAGTTGGCGAAAACTTCAACTTTGGATGACTGGCCAGATTTTTGAAGAATGGGTTCTAAATTTGGATAAGCGCTTTCAAAGTACTGGCCGAAAAATTTTATTGATAATTGCCCAGCACATCCAAAAGACGTACAAAGCAAACTGAAAGCCATTAAACTGGCATTTTTTCCACCGAATATGACCTCTAAATTACAACCGCTGGATCAGGGAGTAAATCAAAACTTGAAAGTTTTTTATCGTACTAGAATAGTAAAAGAAGCACTAAAGCGTATAGAGGCGAGCGAAAAGCAAGATATTACACTTATGGATTGCATCAATCATGTAACAAAAGCTTGGGATATTGACTTCAAAAATCAAACCATAGCGAATTGCTTCAAAAAAACTGGATTTGGTCAATATTCTGAATGGTAAGAGGAAGATGACATACCTCTGAGTTTTTTAAGTACAACTGATGAATATCAAAATGTAATTGAAGCTGATTACGAAGCATGGTTAAAAGCAAACAAAATTACTTGCACTGCTACTCTTCAGGATTATATTGGAATAGATAATGACCTTTGCACAACTGGCTTTCCTACAGATGCTGATATTGTTGAGAATTACTGCCCTGAATTAGATAATCCAATATTAAGCGGAACGGAGAGTGACGGCGAGGGATCGGTAGAAGAAACTATTCACCAGCCTTCCAGAAATGATGTAGAAAATGCTTTCCGAACATTGAGTTTATATTTGCAAACAAATGACACTACAACTGATGAGCACTATACGGCTTTAAACAAATTAGAGTCATTTTTTACTGAAAATACCAAAAAAAAAGAAAATTTTCTATCACTAATTTCTGAATATTTCACTTCACTGTAACTTATTACAGTTTTCTGTGTTGTGTGTTTTAAACAAAAAATGCATATTCATCATTTCATATACTCTGAAGTAGCAATTGAGTTTTTTTCTTAACAAAAAAATTTTTTCTATAACTCGAAGTCTCCGTAAGTCGAAGTTTTTTTTGGGATAATAGTGATTCGAGTTATGGAAGTTCGACTGTAGTTAATAAAAAAATCAATAAATCTCAAAATATTATTTTCCATAAAAAATTATTATGTAATCATTACGTGATTACAGTAATGATAACGATTTATTCAATTTGACCTCAACATCAAATGATTACTAATAAATTTCAATAAATAGTAAACTCAAAATATTTAATAATCTTTTCCATTGATAAAATTAATAAAAAAAATTATGTAATTATATTTTAATTACCTTTTACATTACTTTATTTGCCTTCGAATGCGGATTTATTTTTCTGTTCTGAAGAAAACGATAATCATATAACTATTATGCAACAATTATTTAATGTTAATAYAAATAGGGTTAAGTGGACAGCATTATTATGTATATATAAAATATACTGTACCGTTATGTGCTCAACAATATTTTCCATTACAATGTATTGTGAGATTCTTTATGAGAAATGCATAAATAATCTAAATAGCTAAACAACGGCGTTTAATTCAAAGTTAAGAGACAATTCCAACACTTACGTTGATTTGCAGCTGCGCCGGCTTTCATTTGCACAAGCTAAGCATTGGCGCTGCGCTGAAAGCAGTCGCAGTTCGCACCGTTCAATGGCAAAGGTATGACATTGCGTATGATGAACTTATGCACATGCGAGCAGAAGCAATTAGCATATCGCGATGCRACTACAGCAACACKTTCCAAGCACCACACAAGTGCTGTWCGCGATAATTTGCATAATTCATATAAGCGACAAAGAAATGTACACACACATGTGGCCGCATAGTTGTTGTTGTGTGCAAGTAGGCAAACTACTGTTTAAAATAGAAATATGATCAGAAATATCACACAATCAAACGAKACATGCAAGAACATAACGAATGCTTAGAAATAACTTTTTTTTTAGTTTCAATGCGCTGATGTTGTTGCTTATATCATCTTTATGTGTGTTTGCAGTTATTTATTTATATGTATTTATGTAATATAATGGTGATAATAGCAACAATGTATTGTTGGTGATTGCATTTTAATCGCAGCAAATCATGCGGCACGCTGACAAGCYGTTAATTATACAATAAAACTCATTAAGCAAATAGTTGGAGAAAATTACGACTAACAATTAGTAATAATTATTAAATAATACAAACATGCAAACAGCTGAAAGAGGCATATGCGAGGMTAATGGTGAGCTATTTGGGGAGGTTTTACATTTTTAATGTTGAAGACAATATGTCTGACTAGATTTGAGGATTCTGTTGTATTTGCACTTATAGAGGATATCAAACGAAACTAGTGCTGAATAATATAGACCAACCTCAACTCTAAAGTGGCAATATTAGCGTTCAACATTTCACAAGTTACTGTTGAACAAGTTACTGTTGAAAATCTTTAAATTTCCCAAATTTGATTGAAACAAACCTTTCAAGCGAKTGTTAATCAAAAATTTTCTCAATTTTAATTTAACTCTACCCAATTTCTCTCATTACCTCATTACTGGTTTTGCATTAATACATTTTAAACACGAATAATCATGTTTAGGCGGTTTTTTGCAATTTGTTTTTCAATTAAATTCAATCAAAAAAAAAAATTTTATTTTCTAAAGCATACTACATGAAWTTCTTCACAAAATTTTTTTTCGAAAGCATACGGATATTACTTGAAATTGTSCACACAAGTTTTTAATTAAACAGTTTATTATTCAATATTTTCACACATCAAAACAGAATATTCAAATTTGATAAAGCGCCTATTAAATTGCTATCAAGCAATCATCTCAAGCAACACATTCAATCAATTTTTTCAAATATTTTTCAAATTGTCTTTTTCAAATTGTCTTTTTCAAAATTTTTAATTTTTTTTTTTTAATTTTTTTCCAAATTTTTTAAAAGAAAATCATAATACATGTCCACTTTAATTGCAAAACGCCGGAAAATCCTTTTCTGTTATGCTTTAAGCATAAATCTTCCACCAAAAACAACATCAATCAAGCAATCAATCAAAACTCACAACAAAATATTAACTACCCAATGCTATTAGTCACCTATCAGCGCCTACACCATCACAAACAGCAGTCTAAAGTTAATGAACGGGCTTCCGTTACTTTTTGCAAGCTTTTTTTTACACGCCTCATATCGTCAAGCATGCATCGCCAACACCTATAAATAAATAGCGTATTTATGTAAAAACGCGTGCGCGCTTGACTTTGACTTTGGCCCACGACTGGGCGACGATTTGATCACACACGCACGTACACAAGCGAATATATATATTTATTTATGTGTTAGTAAGAACAATTAGGTATTTGCATTCAAGCATTCCTGKTTTTTGCTCGTCGTAAAAATTACTGGAAACATTTAAACGGTATTTGAAAAACAAGTAAAACAAAAAATTATCTTTGCAAAAAAGTCACGTTTAATTAAATTGTTGCTGCRTTGCACGTCAGCGTTCATTACGGTGCATTGCTTGCCGCTGGCCAGTAGTTGTCCTTCARTCGCAGATTTCCGTAATGGGTTAAAGAAAAAAGCCGCGCTGCTACTTTATTTTGTGCAAGCTAATGCATTTTGCTGTTTTGCGAAAATATTTGTTTAAGTTTATTTAACTTTTTATTRTAGTTGTTGTAAGTTTTGTGAAATTGAATACCACTTTTTTGCTACGTACTCACAGCAGCAGTGACATGTTGCATGCATAAATCAAAAGCACAATCAGCCATTCAAMGCGCAACAGGTTAAACTATCGACCGATCTGTTGTGGTCGGCAAGTGGTAGCGATCGTTGCTAATCGCCTGCTGATTTTGTCGTACATTCCCGCTTGCCAATCACAATTGAAATGATGCGCAATGCTGATAGYCRTAATGAATAAYGCAATTACAGTTAATATATATGTGTATGATGACTTTTAAGAGTGCTGAAGATCAGTAACGGGGTGATCGTGTAGATCATTATCGTGATTGTTAGCATTGCTAGCATGTGGTTAACGCTGATTGATGAGTTGGACATTGTGTCAATTTCTGAAAAAGTGTTTTATTCAGAAACAATATCGATATTATGAAGTAATGATAATATAAATTTAAATAAAAAGCTTAAAAAAATACTTTTGGGAGCGAATTAATAAMGCCCATCGGCCCCCTCCAATGGAACGCCAGCTCCATTGTCATTGTTTGGGGAATCGGGTTCACCATCTAATGGTGAACCTTTCACTGCTGGAGAAGAATTCCCTCTAAATTACAGTATTGTCTGGGCATCAGTCACTAGATCACCTCTAC
Source organism: Bactrocera latifrons (assembly GCF_001853355.1). NCBI lineage: Eukaryota > Metazoa > Arthropoda > Insecta > Diptera > Tephritidae > Bactrocera > Bactrocera latifrons. The sequence continues at coordinate 1,422,821 of NW_017537323.1, forward strand.
GAGTGTATGCCCCGGTCTTGAAACCTTCTGTTCGTCGCCGCATGTTTTCGTAAAATTTTCGAGCATTATCTCCRTCGGSCAACTTGTCAAGCTCTTCGTATTCACGCATTTCGTCACCKCTCTCTTTTTCCAAGCACGATTTTGATATCTTGTTGGGGGCAGATCTAAAAGTGCGCTCCAAGCGCTCATAGGAGGCATCTTTGGTCGCATCGTCCTGCTGTTCCGTCGGAGTGTGGGTGCAAATCAGTTATATGTTGAAGAACTTCGCTTTGAAGCGGATTATGACTAGACGTTCATCCACCGGGGTGAATGCCAGCATTTGGCGACGAATGAACGAATTTACACTCTGTAATATAGACACTGTAGTAAATACTACAAGGATCTACTCGCCTCAGTCTTTGTCTCRTTKATCRCACTTCTTTGACGGCAGTGATKTCGGCTTTCACTCTTACGATGATATCAACCAACTGRGCAGCGGCATCTTCGCAATTAAAGGACCGGACATTCCAGGTACATGCGCTTTAATCGAAGGGGTCATCATCAGAAGGGGGTCTRTCATCCGCGGCTGTTTTCTTCCTTTCAATGGGGTGGTTTTTACTTCACGGGTTYCAAACCCAGCGCACAACCTTGCGGAGGGGAAGTTTCGTCTTCTCACAATGATTTTTTTTTTGGCTACCCAGAGAATACTTGGTCTTAGACCACAAGTCGTGGACTGCTTGGGCCATATTTAAAATAATCATTTCTGGCTATTCGCAAGTGAATGKCGCTCAGAGAAATGATTTTGCTTTTAATTAATTAATTRTTACAGTATTATTATTGGYAACTCTAGTAGAATAATTTTTATTATTTATTGCCATTGGCACATCGAACGCAGAAAGCATCACTTGTAGTCTTATTTTTATTTGAAATTTATTTTTTTTCTGTAGGTGGCAACCTTAAAAATTTTATTTATTGCCTTTTTTTTATTAAACGAAATAATTAGTATATTAATAATTATTTCCCATAATTCAATATTTTTCAGAATTTTTTGTCATATGGCAACCCTAAAAATTAAAATTATTTTTTGTTTTTTTTTTTAATATAAATTATACGTAATACTTAGTAAAAATATATTTTTATTTTCGCTCACAACTTTTCGGCAAATGGCAACATTATAATTTTAAAAATTAAACGGACTACTTCTCAATCTAATCTTTTTAACCTACGACCATCTACGTAGAAACACACTATCATATTTACTTACATATGTGTATAGTACATGTGCAGATGTAAATGWAATAWTTTAAACTGCAACTGCATTCAGCATTTACCGTTATGTCAGTATCTTCCATTAGCAACTCACACAAACGCTGCTCTACTTAAACATGTTGCCATATTGCTGCTTTTTAGTATTTATTGCTTTGGCACGACCTGTTGTCTTTTGCTCTGTCATATATCAAGCTATCGGCTGCGCCCTTTTATGAGCACAACGCTCAGATTCTCAGGCACCACCACTCTGGCAGACATTCTAATTTTATTCTTCTTCAATTCCGATACTTTACTATTGCCACAAAAACAAAAAAAGAAATTCCAATTTATGGCGCTGCACCTGCAMATGAAGAGCATGGATATTGTCATTGTTGTTACTGTTGTTTTTGTTACAAATAGTATTTGTAGTTCTTTGCCTCGTTCGTTCACAGGGAGGCGTTGAATGTCAAATGCGATGTTATCGCACACGTTTTGTTGTTGTTCTTTTTGGTTCAGCAGCGCCTCTCCAACTCAATACAAATTATTTCTAATAAAACTAAAAAATAAAAAAATAAAATATTTACGTACATTTATCGTTTAGTTATTTGCCAAAATTAAAATTGATTGTAAAWTTTTTTGATTTATTTTACCTCTATTGGTGTGGTGTGGCAGCGCAAAAAAGCAATTGTTGTAAGTGAATTTACATAATTTTGATTTCTACATGATTTACACATAATAAAATATTTATTTGTTAATGAATTTATGTTTATTTCCAWTATTTATTTTATTATTGTTATGCTTATTAATTTGCAATAATATTTTTTATTATTTTTAATTGCTAACTTTTTATTGCTATTTTTCCCAACATTTATTTTACTGCCCTCAGCAACAATTTTTCATCTACAATTCTCTTTATCATTTTTGTTGTTTTGATTTTGTTTTTGCAGAGCTCTACAATCGCCGTGATCGCCTGTGTTTGCGCGCAACTCGCTCCCGGCTCAAACATGTACCTGCCACCCAAGCCGAATGGCTACAACTACCCAGAGCCCAAGAATCCACTGGTAAGTAGGCTAATATGAATGGGCTGTTCCATCAACAGCACACACACGCACATACAGCGGCAAATAAATGAATATGTTTGCATTTTGTTGTTGTTCTTTAGTGCTTTTTATGGCTGATACTACAAACGAATCGAATTTTACCCTTTCATTTGGTTTTTAAAATGACTTTATGATGCAATCGTCATGGGAAAATGAAAGGCATTTTATGGGTTTTTGCTAGAAATACCCTTACCCGTGCAAAGAGTGCTCAAAGTAATGTATTAAACTAATAATTATTGGCGAGGATAATTATGAAAATATAAGCTTTAGCAGACCCAGAAATGTTGTTAGCCGAATTAGTGTGTGACCATCACATGGTAGGCCTTACTTTAATAAAAATAGAATCTAATATCGTTCACTTTTCGATGATGCTACCCATCGACTTTTCGGAAGTAAATCCGGTTACAGATCTTCTAGGCTAATAAATGGAGAAAAAGTTAATATAAATATTTGCATGCCTACCCCGGCCACGCTTGCAGAAAGAAGTCTAGACGCTGAACCCAATTTTGACACATGGAGTACGTGTGGATTGCAACCTGACCAACAGCGCATATTTTCCTTATTGACGAGGTCATTCAAGCAAGAATCTAGCCTCAACGCTGAAGATGATTTTTCGATGAAAATCCGGAGTTGATCAGCCAAATTCACCGAAAATAGCACGATTTTAGTGGTCAATCGGCTTCAGTTCTTGCGTAAATTTCTCTTGTTAAGATRTAAAGTAAGATATTTTCGAAAAATAAGCCAAAACGACGTCACCCATGCCCAAAGCTTAAGAACGACGTRTGAGACTGATTTGAGCCTTCGTCAATTGATGCGGAACCATCGCCCAGTCTGGAACCACATTTTCATTACTTCAAAGTGGCATTTCATAAGTTGGCAGGTGATTTTCGTTGCCTTTCTTGCCTGTTAGCAGTAGTAGCTCTGTTTTTCCGTATTACATGAGTCGAGCAATGCTTGCATAAATATTATGACCTGACTAAGCTTTCATCGCGCATTTTCGGTATCTCTTGCTGTAATTACTACTGCAATGTCATCCGCATAGCTACTTAAGTACGATTCGTCTGGCATTTCGAAATTTAGTATAGAYAAATCCGAAGGGAACAAGGAATTGATTTTAAAGTAATATTTTTATTGGCAGAAATAACTTATAAAGTTTGCCAGTGTCAACTGAAGCGCCAACATTAGAAAAATATTAATTATATTAGTCACAAACTAGTATCAATCCAGAACTCACAATTCATACCGCTGTGAATCTCTTTGCGACTAACTTTGCGACTTAACTGACGGATATCCAGCGGCAGTTGACTTCGTCACAAATCACAAATGCGTCCCTGGATCATGCTGGATCTGTCAATAAATAGATTGTTGTTGAAGAATAGAGAGAGAATTGCATTTCGAAAATACCTACTCAATATTTGATGAAGAGTTTGAAGTTACCTAGCGAACGTCCCTTGGCTTCATTAATAAAAAACTGTAACTGTGTACGGTTTTGTGGGAAACGAAACTTCAATTGRTAGACAGTTCGGCTGACAAAGCATGCTATTTTGGATCATCCATATAACAACCAGATTCTAACCGTTAATGGTAGTTAGAATGCATACGTTACGCCAAGTCTGCAATCTTATTTGATATTAAAGAGCTCGCGTAGCTCACTTCCAATGATAACAAGACTGATGTTACAACAAAACACCTATTTACAGAGCTTTCCTGGTTTCCTGTAATTTTTAGTTGAAGCTGATAATTATTAGGGAYCACTCAATTCAAATTTTAGCTTATACTTTTATTGTTTTAACAAGCTCTTAAACCCGTAAAAGTATGGTAACTTGGTGGGAACTCAAACCTCAGCCGAGGAGTACAAAGCATAGGCGAAGTTATTACCCCGACAAGAGCAAAGTAATTGGCAACAATGAAAAGGCACGGCACAGTAGACACGGCAGCAATGCTAGTACTTAGCAGGTGAAGGCACGTGGTGTGGCCGCCGCGTCAAAGTGATGGCTGCAACCAGCCAAAATAGACACAACACCTAAGCACCCAAGCACCCAAGCAGCGTTGCACAGCAATCTTTCGCGCTCTTTATTTTCGCTGATGATTGCCAAAATGTGCAACCGAAAAGTAAATAAGCTAAGGTAACAAAAACAAATAACGCAGACGGTTAGTGGGTGAATGKGCTAGTGGGCACAGCAACAACAATAACAAGCACTCACTGTTCCCATAGCAATTGTGTTGCAAGTACCGTTATTTAAGTATGCCACTAGTTAATAGGTTAGCAAATGCTTGCTCCTAGTTACCGCTGCCTTGCCGCTTTCTTCCTTCCAGCGTTGGCTGCTACAAGCTGRCTGCTCATTTCGTTGCTTTTATTGACTTTTCATTGTTGTAGTTCACAATTTTTAGGCGGCGAAAATCAAAATAGCGCGGTCTTTGTACTTTTCAGTTTTTGTAGTAGTTTTTTTTTTTTTTGCTCTTGTGTTGGCAACAAAATATTGCAAGCGCCGTAAAATGCAATGTGGCAACAGCAGCCGCCGTTGTATGACTTCATTTTACGTGTTGCAGGTTGGGCGAGATTTCCGATATGTTCACGTGTAACACACAGACAGGCTTCCAACCGAGCGCTTCCACTTAATACATATAGTACATCAACAACAACAAAAACAACTTCATTTGCGCTTGCAACAAATGAGATTAGTTGCAGGTTTCGTTGATGTTGCGAAAAGTGGCATTTTGTGCTGCCGCTATTGTTGTTGTTTGTATGTAGTGCAATGGGCATTAAATTACTTACGGATTTTAATTGTTAATTAGTTGCTTAGCTTGCTTTGTTGCGTTTTCTGCCGAAAATGCAATCTGTAACATTTGCAAGACTTGCCACAAATAGTTTAGAAAGGCGGAATAAYGCAGGGGGCCACAAAAAGAACAAAAAAAATTGTTTTTTCTAGAGCACGTAAGCTTTTCTTGTTTTAATAAAGTTTTTGCATATTTAAGAAACGTAATRTGAGTTTAGATTGAGTTGCTTCTTAAAATGCAACTTGAAGGCGATTAGTCAGGCAACTCCACTAGAATGCAAAATATTTTCCCAGTATATCGATGCACTGGAGACCTAAAACGAAGTGGGTAAGTAAACCGAACGGACAACGAGCTAATATTATAGTGTAGTATTAACAATTGTTTTACTATTCAACTTCTAAAATTATGAGTCACAAAGCAGTAAGGAAAAAATTTTAAAGTGGCGAAAATAATCTTGACTTGAGTCGGTCTTCCTTTTCTCTGTTGGAGCCAATTTTAGATTCCATGTCCATATCCAGCTTTTTTTTCCAACGGAATGGAGATCTTCCTCTTCCTCTGCGCCCCCCGGCGGGTACTACGTCGGGTACTCTCAGCGCTGGAGTATTTTCTTCCATTCGGACGACATAATCTAGCCATATACCTCGTACCTTTCGCACGAAAACTTATAACGTCGACTCATCAGATGTAGTCAACATCCATGACCTATGCAAGATTGATATGATCAGTGACTTGTAGGGTTTAGTCTTTATTTGTCGAGAGAGGACTTCACTTCTGAACTACCTACTCAGTCCTAAGAAGCACCTGTTGGCAAGAGCTATTCTGCGTTGGATTTCTTTACCTCTTTCGCCAGCCGCTGTACACTCTTAAAGAAGATTGTACTTTCTCTATTTAGCTCTGCAGCTCGTATTATTTTCTCCAGAAATAGATTGAAGAAGYCAMACGATAGGTGGTATCCTTGTTTTAAATCTCGCTTGGTAACGAACAGCTCGGAATGSTCCTTCTSGATCCTGACGGAGCTTTTGGTGTTGCTCAACGTCAGCTAACACAGYCGTATTAGWTTTGCGTATACAGGTCCTTTTCGTATTGTCGAAGGCGGCCATAAAATCGACGAAGAGATGGTGTGTGTCAACCCTCTTTTCACGGATCTTTTCAAAAATTTGGCGCATGGTAAATATCTGGCCAGTTGGTTATTTTCCAAGCGTAAAGCCACACAGATAAAGTTCAATCAGTTTGTTGACGTGGTATTTAATTGTTCACACAATACGCTCAATAGCACAATAGGATGTCAGCTTTGAATTTTACGAAGACATCAACCAGTTGGGAAGCGGCGCCTTCACAATTGCGTCATCAAAAAGAGGGTATCTCATCCGAGGCCGTTGTTCCTTTTTCTCTAGGACGGTTTTTAACTTAGCGGATTTAAAACCCAGCGCGCAACCCTGGGGAGGAATGTTTCGCCTTCCCACTTCAGCGCGCCTTCAAACAGATGTTATTTGACTACCCAGAGGATACTAAGACCGAAAGTCGTGAGCTGCTTGAGGAAATGGAAAAGAGTCGTTTCTGGCCACTCCCAAGTGAATAGCACTTTGAGAACTTTCATCGCTTACGTGTATTTCTACACATAACTCCATCCTCCATATCAGCTAGATAGAAACAATGAACTTTACTTTTGATATTATTCTGGGTCTTTGTTTGGTTGCACTGTATCTATCCTCGGAGAACTCACGCCCTTTAACCTGCAATCTATTACTGAGCTTGTGCTACATTATATAGAAGTGTTCGGCCCGTTTTTTAGATTTTTGTTGATGGTTTCCCTAAATCCAAGTTTTATTTTCTAATGTTCTGTCCTTAGATAGCACTCTCGAAAGTTGTCTCTTGCATAATATTGACAATTCCTCCGCCAACGCTTCCACAAACTATTGCAGCTCTGTTTCTTGTTGCCATTCTTAATTTTTTTTTTTTTTTTTAGTAAAAATTTAGTGCACCACTGTCGACCTTTTTAGCAGTCACTGGAGCAATAACACGAACAATAGCAATAACAACAGCTAGTATAAAACTACAACAATTATCATACTTGCAAAATTACTCCTAGCAACGTCTTTGGAACCTTTGACATTGCGAGGTGTGTCTCGGARGCGTGTGAGACAAAAACAAAACAGCAAATACGTTTAAGAGGTGGAAATRACAGTAAAAAACAAAAGTTGAAGCAAATAGTAAAAAGTAAAAGTTTGAAAGACGAAAAGGGGAAAAGACGAGGACACATACATATGTAATATTTCTTTTATTCGGGACTTGGGAACAGCTGATGAAGACAGAGAAGCGACAAAACTAAGAAAGACACTTAGAAGAGGAATAAACTGTGAAAAGGCAATTGAAAAGAGCAAAAAATAAGAATTTCTTACATACAAAAATGCAACGYTGCGTTTGCAAGTGCATATGTATGTTTGAATGTGTGACTCTGAAGCAGCGTTCATGCACCCATAAGCCTCGGTCGTCAAGAACCAGCGTCAATAGTTAGTTAAATGCAAAGCGATTGCAACAACAATAACAACATTAGTAAAGTAGCACACTCGCGACCCGCACCAGCGCACATCACGACGTGCCACAAAAACTCTTGAACTTTAAATTAAAGCGACCAACGGCAAAAACGGCTGCCAACAACACGACGACGAAGCACAAAAAGAGAACAAAGCGCCAAATGACAATAAAAACTGCCAGACAGTCAGCCTTGCGAGCGAGCGAGCAGACAGACAAACAGTCAGTCAAAGCAGACAGCCAAGCAGCAGCAGCAGGCACAGTGGCTCAGCAGGGCTAACGGACTACCTGCAAAAGAACAGTTGTCGATGTTATTGTTTTTTGCTTTTTTTTCTTTATTTTATTTTATTTTTTTTTCTTGTTGTTCGAAGCTGTAAAGCACTGCTGCTCAAGCGCTCTCGGTGGAGCTTGCCAGCTAGTGAGGCTGCCGATCGTGGCGTAAAGTGGCTTGCAACCTGCTGGCTGACAGCAAGCAGCGCTCACCGCGCTCCACCCGCACACCTTAACTGCACATACATACGTGTACGCTTACTACGAACCACGTTCCTTAGGCTAGCAACCCACACCGACACCGCGCACAAACGCTCAAACTTACACTTGCTTATTGGCGGCATCGGCATTCTTTTCGAGTGCGCAAAGCCGCACCTCCGGTTTCTCAGCGCGAAAAACGGCACAGAAAAAATAGTACCGAGCTTGTTTTTTTTTTTTTTGTTTTGCTGCAGCTTCTTTTTCATTACGATTCTTTGGCACTTCGCTGCTGTAACCGGCATTTTCGTCGCATTTTGCATTGCTTTGCACTGCAATTGCCGCAAATTGTGGCAAACGTACGGCAATTGAATGTCGCCATTCGCCTACGACACATTTCAACTTGTTGGCAACATCGCTGTTGCTGTTATTGTTGTCAAGTGTTGCGCTAAAATCCTACCACTATTTACTCACCGYTGCTCAGTGTGGAGCGCATGTTGACTTTGCTGTCATTTTGGGTCACCTCACTTGCGCCAAAAATGGGTGCTTGCCTTACTTATGTGTACTGCCAATCAGTCACTATTGTTGTTGTAGTGTGGCGTTTGTTTGCGCCACTGGTCACTTTTGGCATTTCTAATTCGGCTGAGAAATACCTTTTAGGGTCCGCTCTTTTGCTATTTACTTTGAGTGTGTT
>NW_017537323.1:1432226-1433468 GCF_001853355.1 Bactrocera latifrons
CTTTGAACCCCATTCGACCCAACGTCCCGTTTGGTCGTACTTTTTACTGTTTTCCGGGTTTGGAACATACGCTCTTTTACCGGAGCTTGTAGAGGCAGCTGATGATGATGGAGATGAGGATATAGCTGATGATGATCTAGCTGGTGAAGTTGAAGCTGGCGAACTCAGGGAAAGTAACGATGGGCGACCTCTTTTGCGTGGTATAAACGTTATATTTGTTGCGTGCATTAGCTCATTTGCGATATCAAGCTGAAAATCGAGCAGTGACATGAATTTCTTTCCACCCGTGTTATTTGCTATGTCCCTTCGGTACAAAAGCCAGCTGTTGACTACCACAGAGTTTATGCACCAGTAGACAATTCGCATATATCACTTTTTTGAACGGTGTTTGATTTTATATAGTTCTAGTAACATGTCGGCAAGGTCAACTCCTCCCATATGTCTATTATAGCAATCAACTATACCTGGACGAGGGATAGTCACATATTTTCTTTCTTTTCGGCACCATCGTTTACATTCACTCATCGGACTCTCACCTATGTAGTTCGAAAGAAGTTGTACAATCTTGTTATCGTACCACCGACAAATAATTAAATTGTGAGCAAGCTCAAATTTGAAGTCACTTGATCCTCGTCCGCTTTTCTTCAACTCCTTTTCGGATTTCAGTTCGATTTGTGTAGAATTATCATTGATGTGGAAATATTGCTTTATTTTTTCAAAACGATTTCTTGCAAATGATTCTGTTATCGCTGTAAGTCGGAAATTTTGCGCCCATGCCATTCTCATTTGAGGTATTTTCACTACACCTAGGTACAGTAATACACCGATAAATCTCTTTATTTCGTAAGGTTCACATTTCAGTTCAAGTCCACTTGTTTGCATCGCGTAGATATTCGTCTCAGCACAGATCTTTTCAATAATTTCATCATCAAARAAGTCGACAAAATATGCTARTGAATCTTTACACTCACCGCAGATGACTTTTTTTTCCAAGAAGTATCGCAATCATTCATTCCAATACTTCTCCATCTCAAACCATCTAAGTTAATTTTTTCAACTACCTGTGCTGTTTCTTCGTTTATAGYTTCGCTACTTAGTTCTATCCCATCCTCAGCAACCTTCTCAATCAACTCAATATCAATGCCATTTTCATCCATTTTATGCAGTGTCTGCTGTATTACATTTTCCAAAAAATCGCCCTCATCGATATCTTCATTTTCGCTGTCCATATCAGAATCATCC
>NW_017537323.1:1434597-1441739 GCF_001853355.1 Bactrocera latifrons
TAATCGAAAAATATGTGAAAACACATACTTTAGAGCTTTCAAAAAAAGAAAAGAAAAAGCCAAAACTGAAAGTTTTGCAAGAACTTTAGCTTTGACTAACAAACTACAAACAAGAAGTTGTAAGTAATAAGTCTGCGAAAATGTTGGCATTACAAAAATAATATAAATAATAACATAAATTTATTATAAATATATTCTCTTTCACATTTCATGAAGTTTGAGTAGGCGAGCTTTTAATCGCTAAGTACTTTCTGAACTTTAAATTTACATTATTAATTGTTTACGTAATTGTTTCCACAGGGTCACGTGCACGTCCCTGGTATGCCATTCGACTTCGAGTACGCCGTCAATGATGTTGAGACCGCCAACGATTATGCCCACAAAGCTTCTAGCAACGGTGATGTGGTGACCGGTGAGTATCGCGTTGCACTGCCCGATGGTCGCACACAGATCGTACGCTATACAGCCGACTGGAAGACTGGCTATCATGCGGATGTCAGCTACGAGGGTGAGCCACAATTTCCACAGGGTCCCGGCGGCCGGCCCGGCTACAAATACTAAGGCAGCAYACGCCGAATGATGTTGGAGCGCCGGAAGCACACTCTTGCACGCACGCACACAAGCAAACACTCACTCACTTGCTCACACACACACACGCCTAACTGCAATTAAGGCTACAGCAACTGCCACAACAACAATAAACTACCACTGCCCCACATGAAGAAGAGACAACGATAAGGCGATGAATTTTTTTTGGAAAACGAGATGTAAATTTTTGTTTTGTTTAAATCTATCGAATTTTTATTATTAGTATAATTTTGAATAAGRTTTTAGTATTGAAAATTTTGAATATGTTTTTTAACTAATATATACCGAGTAGTTCTCATATATTTTTCGAAAAGAATGRAAAATAATATTCATTTTAACTTTTTTCGTATGCAGTATTTCAAAYGTTCAAACTCTTTACGAATAAATAAAAAGACAGAAAATGAAACGAAGAAGCATATCATTTCTTATTTTTCAACAGTTTTAAAACACAATGAAGCCAGTGAAAGCTGGAACATATTACTTCGCATAAGAATTTTTTTCGAAATGAATATTATAAAAATATGACTACTCAACAACAATGCAATAGCAKAAAATTATAAAGGTAGGTACTAAACACTTGGTGCCAGGACCGGACTATGAGAATGCATAAGAACTTCCAACCTTTGAAGCTCTGTCGACTCACTATTAAGACTTGTCGCCTAGCATTTTCATGGTGAAACATTATTCCTCTTCTCATATCTTCTCATATTTTTTATAGCCAAATCCATAACACTAAAGAAAAAATATGTGAAAAATCGGTTGTATATAGATATTAGCAGGGAATGACTAAGTGCAAGCTACTTCCCTATGATCAAACTCTTAATTTCAATCTATCTTCTTATTTCTTATTAGCGTAGACACCGCTTACGCGATTAYAGTCGAGTTTRCAACAGCGCGCCAGTCTTTCTTCCGTTTCTCTGTTTGRCGTCAATCGGAGATTCCAAATGTAGCCAGGTCCTTCTCCCCCTGGTCTTTCCAACAGAGTGGAGGACTTCCTCTTCTTCCCCCGGTKKATACTCTCAGAGCTTTAGTGTTTTTATTCATTCGGACGGCATGACCTAGTCAACGTAGCCGCTGTTTATTAATTCGCTGAACTATATCAATGTCATCGAATATCTCGTACAGCTCATCGTTCCATCGACTGCGGTATTCACTGTTGGCAATGCGCAAAAGGCCATAAATCTTCCTCAGAAACTTTCCCTCGAAAACTCGTAATCATCAGCTGTGTATTCCATGTGATCAGTGACTTGTAGAGTTTGGTCTTTGTTCCTGGAAAGCGGACAGTACTTCTCAATTACCTACTCAGTCCGAAGTAGCGGTTGTTGGCAAGGGTTATGCTGTGTTGGATTTCGCGGCTTTTGTTTGGTGACAGAAGATATTTCGTCTTGGCCTTGTTCACTACCAGACCCATTTGCTTCGCTTCCTTATCCAGTCCGGAAAAAGCAGAACCAACGATACGGTTGTTGAGACCAATGATATCAATATCCCGCCGTATCGTATTTCTTGAAAGGCTTTGATGTCAGTCTTTGCTCTTACGCGGACATCAACAATGGGCGTCGGCACATTTCCAATTTAGGGACCGGGCATTCTATGTATATGCCCYTAAATCATAATCCCTATTAACTTTGCTGTGGTCGTCATCAAAAGTGGGGTTTTTCATCCGAAGCTATTGTTTCCTTTTCATTGGGAGTGGCTTCTACGTGGCCGATACCAAATCCAGCGCACAAACTCTTTACAGCTTTATATACAGACAGACRCTGCAGTTAGACTTCAACGAGCCCTTAAACCAAATATGTCGGAAGGCTCCGCTGAAGCTTTCTCTCTTTTAGTCGTAACTCCATGCTTCACATGGGTTGGCTCACCGCATCTTACAMAAGGGKTACTCACGTTTCCAGGGTGCGCCAGAATAGGAATGGAGTATAGTTCTATAACTGTAACTACTTACCTAGAAGCATCATAACTATATATACCTAGCACACTACTTAGTATTGGCAAAATATAGGTTTTAGACGAATAACGTGGCASTGATCCCATAACGCYCATCTACGAACTCGTCCYCCCTTTTTTKGCCAAGGAACATCTGTACCAAATTTCATTAGGATATTAATATTATATATCTTGGTTGAAATCGGTCGACAATTTCCAGGTTCTATCAATAAATGTCAACTTTTATGATTTCAACGTTTTAGCCAAACATTCTATCTAAGAATCAACAGTATGGGTATTGAGTCAAAATTTAATTATTTAAGAGTKCCGAACTTGTATTGAAAGACGTCAAGAATATTTTTAATCGTACKTGAATGCAGTGCAAAAACTACCATAAGTACTTTTTTTTGAAAGCTCTCAAGTATTTTTTCTAAATTATCATTGAGTGAGACATACTTTAGTGAAAGCTTTTATTATTATTATTATTTTTTAAACTCACACACAGTTATTTTGTATTTTGTTTCAATTTAAATTCAAGAGAAAGCTAAGTGAACTTTTTATATACACTCTCGATGAAGTTTGTAACCACATACTATCAAAATGTGCGTATCTAACATCCAATTAATAAAAAGCTTGATTTCTGAGACTTGATTCACCTTTCTCTACTGATCATCCCTTTAAATAGTATTTGCTATCCTTTTATTTTKTTTTWYTYTTACTTTTACTTTTAATGAGTTTCTGTGTTGCAGCTGTACTTGAAGTTTTAGACGCTAAAGCTTTTGTTTATTGGGTTTTTTTACTTTCCGTCTTTGCTGCTTATTTTCACTTCGGCGCGACTCCCACGTGGTCACATAATTTACGACTTTGTTACCAATAAAAATTGTCTGCGGCTAAATGAAGGTGAAGCGCATCTTAGTGAAAGATACTTTAAGGATTTCGACGATTATATTTTTCTAAAGAACAACTTTCTGCTGTAAATATTGCTATCTCCAAAATAGCAGACAATGTTCAATGAATTATAGATGACTACAAACGTAAAATTTAACAAGTTTTTCAATACGGACGCTACAAAAGTAGACCGGTAAGAACAACTAACGACGCCATATTTTTCCCGMTATTTTGACATTTCTCCTCAGTAAGGTTCGAAAAGATCTAGGCCTTCATTCTTTAAAGATCAAATTGACTTAGGAACTGAAGCGGCTTGACCGCCAGAATTGCCGTATGTTCATGAATTTCCCTCAACAAAAACTTGAAAATTATTTTGATTTTAAGGCTTATTTCTGGCTGAATGGCTTCGYAAGTAAGCAAAATATGCGTTAYTGATCAAGCAGCAAACCAGCWGCATTGGTGCGATTAATGGGCCAGCGGCGTCGTTCGGCCGTACTTCTACTAAGATGATCAAGACTGGCACGTTACTGTGAATGCGAATCGCTACCGCTCAATGATACCRGAATATTTTTGACYCAAATTGGATGATATGGACTTGGAMAATTTGTGATTCCGMCTCGGTCGTGCGATTTGACGCCGTCAGACTMTTTCCTGTGAAGCTACGTCAAGTATGTCAAGTCAATGGTCTATGCCAACAAGCCAGCGACGATTGCTGAACTTTGTACGAATATCGAACGGGAAATTGCAGCAGTATCGGCCGATTTATCCCTGAAAACCGTCGAAAAATGGGTTCCGCGTCTGGACTTCTACAAGCGAGCCTATGGTAGCCATGCAAAAGAAATCGACTTCAATACATAATGCCATCGAATGTACTTTTACACGAATAAAGAATTTCATTCATCTCTCAAGTCGTTTTTTGTTTATTAATAAACTTTTGTAGCGCTATTATTGAAAAACTATAACACGTTTTTCGTACTACTTCACTAGGTGTCATGTTTTCCAATTAATATGATCAATTTAGACCTGAGGTAACCTTGATCCTTTGGCCAGCCAGCAAACCTACAATATCACCGCTATCGGTTATAATTTGAGGAAATTAGTCTTCAAGGATCGAATATCAGACAAACAACCTAAGAGGCCTTTGAAAGAGCAATGTAGTATATAGTGCCTCCTCTCCTTCGATCATAAAAAATGGTGTAACAAATTTAAACGTCCCTGTACGTCGGTTTCTGATGAACCACGCTCAGGCGCTCCGAAAACCACAAACACAAAATCCATAATTTCTTATTATTAGACCGCCATTTGAAGATGCACAAGAGAGTTTAGTTAATGGATATTTCCAAAGGYACCGTGGGTTATATGCGGTTCGAAATATCTCACATCCAATATTTCACTAACAATTTATGCGCCTTGGGTTCCTTGTTTGCTCACTTCGAACAACAAGCACTATTGACCACATTGCAACAGCGTTTGACGCGGTTTAACCCGAAGGAGTTTCTGCGTAGTGTCGTGACCCTCCACGAAACATAATTCCCTAATTCCATGGTGTACCTTATAAGGCAACAAACAGTCGAAAAAGTGAGCTTGAACCGGCAAACTTGCTCCAAATGTGACGTAGTCGGTCTTATCGTCCGAAAAAAGAATGACCAACACTTTCCAGTATTCACAACATGACATTCAYTTCGATTACCTAGCGATGAGCGAAACGGTCAAAGGCAAAAAAAAACGATACTATTTGTAGAAGGAAAAGTAAATTCCCATCACAAGACCTCAGGGAACCCACGACTGTCGACGGTACTGCCACATTAAAC
Organism: Bactrocera latifrons; assembly: GCF_001853355.1. Taxonomy (NCBI): domain Eukaryota; kingdom Metazoa; phylum Arthropoda; class Insecta; order Diptera; family Tephritidae; genus Bactrocera; species Bactrocera latifrons. The sequence continues at coordinate 1,439,811 of NW_017537323.1, forward strand.
TACGAAACACTTTCTGGTCTCGCCATTCTGCATTTTTAGTCTCATCTAAATGTAAACTCAATAAAGCCACGTGCAGAAAACGTATTCTTCGGACGGGTTAAAAAAGTTGAGGCATCGCTGGGTTACGTGTATTGAGCTAAATGGAGGCTCTACTGAGATTACCGGACCGGACCGGATTCCAAATATTTCATTTATTTTTGTAGTCTAAATACTTATCTGAAATACTGTGTGTCTTCTGAGATAAAGTATGAAAAAGTAACAGCTAAACAATGTAACAGCCATGGCGACGAGTCAAGCAGAGCTTCTTTAGCACTTTTTGAATGTGCCTAATCGACGAAACACCTCTCTAAATAGACCTAGAACAACAACTACAACTATATATATGTCAATATCTAGCCAGATACAAGCTATTTCTTTTCTTACGAAAATTATTCCTTATTTTTTTGGAAAATATTTCCCGCAGTGGTAGCAAACGCCATAATTTTTACTTAACTCCTATTTGAAATAATTTTAAAATATTTTTACCACGTTCCGAACGACGCCCTATCACGAAATTTAGGCTAATTTTAGCAAAATTTTACAACACAATATGATACTTGTCAACCTTAAGGAACATTAAAGCTGATATACTTGAAATCTGCCGGTGCGACTCTGATTTAGCGCCATCATCATTTGGGAAATTTATGAWATTATCACAGCTGACTTAGACACTGCAAACAAAACAATAAAAACAAAAAAAATTTAAATAAATTGAGTCTGAAAAAGAGACAGGCAGAAATGCGTGAGTCCGCAGAGCTTGGCAAGCTGGCCTACAGGGGTAATGCTCGCAAGTTCTACGAAAAGATGCGGCGACTAACAAAAGGTTTCAATACCGGAGCATACACTTGTAGAACGCTCAGGAATGATCTGGTGACTGATTCCCTGAGCATACTAAAATTATGGAATATACTTCTCCAGCCTTCTGAATGGCAATGGAAACATAACACCAGGAGATGATGACTTTTATTCCCCAATCGATGATGAATAAGGAAGCGAAGCAAATGGGTCTGGTGATCAGCGAAGGCAAGACAAGTCAGCGAATTAAGCGACAGCCGATACGCTGGCTAGGTAATGTCGGCCGTATGGTTGTAAACACTCCAGCTCTGAAAGTATTTAAGGTAGTACCAGCTGTTGGAAGCAGAGGAAGAAGGATACCTTCAATCTGAATTCACCCGCCAATGGACTTCTCATACCCACGAATATGTTTATTATTTCTATTCAGACAGTCTGGATGAGTGAGTAGATTACATATTGTCACCTAAAATGCAAAATAACGTAACAACATTTTCCGAAATTTACAGAGGGAATGAAACACATAATATAATGTAAAATGAGTGAAACAAAAATTAAATAATGGTTAAAATTGTTTTATATCTGAAGCAGAACCTTAAAATGTTGGCCATGTGTTCTGATATGAAATACTTAACTTCGAATTTTTTAATTACGATATAATCTATGCACCTTTAATATTTGATTGTAACATGGCATTAAAAGGCTTGTAAGCAAATAAGGGTTAATAGCTTACATAGCGACATCTGCCGTATGCTAGCTCAATACAACAGCGCGGGTAATGGCACTTTGTASCGGTGCTGGCATATGATAAAAATAATAACAATGACAACAACACAACAACACAACAAGCCATATGTGCTAACATCAGAAGTATGAAAATCACGACAATTTAAATAAAACATCTGTTTCTTATATTCAAATATATTGTTATTTATTTTCTCTTAAATATTTTCGTTCAATTATTCAATAATATATAACATTCTGGTAGAACATAAAATTTTAACGCAACAGCATTAACATTTGGACTTTTTTAGAGGAATTTTTTCAATAAGATTTTTTTATTTGTAGCTTTTGTCTTCTTTTACATAATAATAGTTA
>NW_017537323.1:1442983-1473515 GCF_001853355.1 Bactrocera latifrons
AAAAATTATAAAATATTGAAATTAAAATAATAAAACTAAAAATAAACTACTAAAAAAACACAAAATATTTAATCTAACATATGTACATAGCTGCTTTCATTTCCAGTAAAAATCACTTATTTCAAGCTACCACATCTAAGCGCGTATTTATGATAACTACAGCACCAAATCTCGTATCAGTTTGGCAGAATAACTCAACGCGTCTTGAAATGCGTTAAATCGACATAAGCTACTTTAAGATATAACAACAYATTCTTATATTGCCTCAATCATTTTCTTTGTAAATTTTTGACAGATCTCATGTAGTTGAAAAATTATGCCAGTCGATGCGCGATTAATCGAAACTACTCAAAAATTGGCAAAAAAAAAGCTTTATTTTTGTTATCGMAACTACTCACAAAATTGCCGAGTCCCTCCTTAACATTTACTTTGCTTTCGTAAACATAATTTTTTTAGTTAAGCACATGCTTTGGAAATGTTTGATAACTCCAAAAAGTTTATATGAAAAGTAGTGAAATGTTCACGGCAAAAACGAGAAAGCTCAAAAATAAAATGTATCTGTAAGAAATGTAAACTATTAGTTATATCTGAGCCGACGGGATACATGAAATATTCAAAGCGCATTCGACATTTGCTTTGACATTTTTAGGTTTAATAGCTTTCAACATGACACAAAGTACCCTATCGAATTTTTTCCGTATTGAATACTTGTTGCTACTAAAATATGAATATTTACTATTTAGTTTTCAAAAGTACAAAACTATCAAAGCGCAAGCTCATGCCACTCAGCAACGCGTCGAACGCAAATACTTGAAGGGCGAGTTTCGACGGCAGCTTCCACACAAATGAAATTCAGCAATTATTTTTGTGTTAAACCTGATTATTTATTAACTTAATTTATACAGATTATTTGTATGTTTGTATTATTTCGTGTTTTTTTTTTTGTTCTTTTTTTTTGGTTTTTATTAAACATTCAATGTAACTAATGCCACATCAAGGCTTTAATCTCACTACAGAAATCTCAACATTTCGAAACACATCAAAATGTTTGTAGTTATTTGTTGTSGTTGCTTTTAATAACAAATTGAAACAAAATAGAGTGTAGAGCAAAAGCATAACATGACTTCAACGGTTAATTTCAATAATTTTTCTCTTTTTTTATTTTTATTACAGCTAAGTAAACAAAACAGTGCATAAACTAAAGTAAATTTGTAATATAAAATAATATTTTACAAAAATTCTTCTAATTGAATATGTAAAAACCATATTGAAAATGCGGACATTCTTCAGCAACACAAACRAGAAACGATTTCATTGGAGCATAAAATTGTTTTTTTTTTTGTTTTTGTTTTTTGAATATATTACCCGCAATATTTCTTTAAATAAAATTTGCAAATATTTTTTGCTATATTTGTTGCCGGTTACTTTCTTAATTGTTTAATATTTTTTTTTATTTTTTTTTTTTGTTTTTTGTTTATTACACAGTTATTGTTTAATTTCCCTTAGCATCATTGTATTCTGCATATTCCTTTGTTTATTCTCTTTATATTAAAACACTATAGTATCGTTTTTTCACTTTAACATTCAAGTCGCAATAAAAATATATGCATTTATACCTTCACGATAATATATGTATGTTAAATAGAACTAGCTCAGTTTCGCGCATCACGACTTTGCGGTTTTCATGCAACACACCCGCCCTAATGATTACTGTCGCCCCCGATATTGCCATTTTGCTGTTGGCGGACGGAGCGTCTTCGCGTCATAATACGTAGAGCAACACCGCCATTATTACCACCCGCATCCATGGCTGACTCGTCGATCGCCAGGCCACTGGTGTGCTCCTCATTTGCCATACCAACCACCGCATTGTCGACAATACTTARAGGATCCACTGGGGCAATGCCGGTATTAATGCCACCCAACATTTGTTGTTGTGCATTATTACTGCCAACACAATTTGCRGCGTCATAATCATTGATTTCATTYGATTGCACCGAAGTGCGGCGTAATTTGGACTTTTTGGGTGGCAACGTGCGTGGCGCGATTACATGCGTCGGCGTAGCAGGCGCAATAACGACGGCTGGACTATCATTCAGTTCACTGCAATCATAATTACGTTTACGCGAGGCGACTGTGCGTAGCATGGCGCCACCTGCCACAACAGGTGTGGCGTTAATGAAGGGATTCAAAGGATTGTTGCCATCAGCTTCCGGCATTTGTTTAGCTACCGCGATTGGCACATGTGATTGCTCCTCATTGCCATTGTAGAAGTCTTTTGGTGTGCCATARTTTCGCAGACAAGAATTCTCATCGATGGTCTCCAAAGGTCGAGTTGCAGCATATTTTAATTCGTTGGCATTGTTGAGCGTATTGAGCGTTGGCGGAAGAACACTGCTGCTGGCGTTGTTAATAGTTGCGGCGTTAGTATTGAAGGGTATGGCACAGGTTTCGGCAACATTTACTGTTATGTTGCARGGAGCAACAGCGCCATTATGGCCACTGTGCAGAGCAGGGGTATTGGCATCAGTAACTTCTGCATCTGTTACTTTAATAGTATTCTCATTGTCCAAAGTGCCAGTTTTCAATTGATAATTTTCCTTCTCCAAAATTAGTATGCGATCGCGGGTGGTCTTCAGTTCTTGCTGCAGGAATAAGATTGTACTTTGCATGCCTTCAACATCTTCGTCTAATTCGGGTAGAAAATCGTCGACCTCTATGGAAGGAAGGAGAAATGGATGCGTAGTAAAAAAAAAATAAAGAATTAAATAAAATATATTTTGTTATTTTGCAGCTTGCTTACCTGATTGTGACTTCTTTACTTCTTCGCAAAAGCTTTTTTGCATAGCCAATTCAGTCTCAAGTTTGGCCARGCGACCGTTGGAAGTCATTTTACCCAGTTCCTCATTTTCCTAGTGAAATGAAATTTGACAATTTATACAATATCTTTTTAAATGATAAAACTTGTCTTGCTTACTTGATATAACAAACGACATTTGGCAATCAAACGTTTGCCAGTATTAGAATCTGGTGTGAATTTCCAAGCGGACAATTCATTTTGAGTTTCCTCCAACTTTGCTTTGGTAGCTTTTAGCTCTTTCTTGAGCTTCTCAAAAAGCAAATTAACAGCAGGATCAAGCAAAGCCGCTCGCAGTGCCAAAGCTGTGGGTGCTTGTGCTGCTTTGTATTCGGCAATTTGGCTCTGCAATTAATTTCATAGGATAGAAAATTAATTTAAATGTAAAGAACGATAAATTTTCTTAGAACATACCACATAATCCTGAAATTCTTGCTCTTTATTGGCCAAGCGGCGCATGAGAATTTTTTCGCGCCGTTGTGCATCAACGCATTGCTGCGATAAGCGCGTCTGTTCCAACTTGAGATTTTCAATTTCATCTACATTAACGACGAATAAAATTGCATATTTAATTGAAGAATTTATGCATTATATAGTACAAGAGATTTAAATATGCAAATATTTGTTGTAAATATATAAACATAAGCTAATATATATGATAAAAAATTATTACATGTTTAAAAATATAACATAAATAGAATATACATACATAGATTATATGAACAAGTTATAATAAATAATTATGTACATTTTGTTTCTAAATTGAACTTAATACGAAATCATACCAATACTGGGTGCAACAAGGTGCGTTTGTGTGCAAATTGCCGCACATTTCGTGAATTTCGAGTTGGCATTTTTGTTTTCTGAGTGTGTTGACTCTGCGATTTGTTGCGTTACGTTACGTTGTTGTTGTGTATATTTTTTTGTCTTGGAGGACGGTCAGCTCAATGTTGAAGAGTGTGACAACAGATCATTCAGAGCAGTTCGTATCGTTATGTATATTACGACGCGAATGAAACGCCAATATTTTTTTACCAAAACATTATAGAAAAACTACAAAGCGAATTTTTTTCTAAATTATTTTTCGCAATACACAAACACAAGTAACGAACTTGAATGATATTTTTTCAATTTATTTTTCCCGCACAACCAGCACTGTAAATTATTTACAAACAGTTATTTTTTTGTGCCATGAAATAAATATTAAAAKATGTAATATATGCATTTGTATCMATAAACTTTTCTCTCAAATGCTTTYTGATTTTAGATTCAATCGATCAAAATGCCAACAACGCACATTTTTCGAGATAGACACAGGTATATTTTTTTGGATACAGCAATATTTTTTTAAAAACACAATTACATCGACAACTAACACTCTTTTCTGACATTTCCAGATAATACCGGTTTAACACTTTGTGAGGTATATATATATATAATGTTTATGCCAAATTACATTTTATTTCAATGATTACATATTACTTTCTGTTACGCTCAGAACATTTTCGATACGCTTATCTGTACGTAAACAGATTACATTTTTAAAACCCTGTTTATAATTTATTTTTCAAATTGATTTCAACAGCTTTCCGAACTACCACAAGCAAGAAACTTTWTATACCATATTTTCTTTTCCGCTTCCTTTGTTACTATATGTATATTTTTAGCCACTCGATTTTTAACACTCACATCCCTCCACAGCATGCATTGGAATACCAGGCTGTTTAATGGCTATTTATCAGTAATAACCATATTTGAATTTGCATATAWATTTTTATATATAATTTGTTTCAGGCTTATTAGCAACACCTTCATAATAACACCAAATTTTTATAGTTTTTCATTTTATAATTATTCATACTAGTATATTATATTTTTGTTGTAAGCTTTTTATGATTTCTGAATATTAAATGTATTATTTTGTTATAAAACAGCAGATAGAATTAGATGTATCAAGATAAGAAAAAATACACCAACGCCAACGAGGGTGTGGCAGGAACGAAAACAGACGAAAGGATATACAGCAGCATGAAACAGAACACACGACGTATAATATGATACCGACGACGATGTACCGAAATAGCGTTTACAATACAAAGTTGACCGCTTACATTTTTTTTCTTTTTATTTGTTGTTATTATCGTTGACTAAAGAATGAGTGGAGATAAAGACTTAAGAACATAATGATTATATGTAGAGAAAACTTATATTCTTTAATATGGCGATTTTAACACAATAAATTTATATTTATACATAATTACGAATGGCTTTTGTAATAGGCGTATTTTCATAGATTTATATCACTTTATTTTTATTTATATTGTCTCGAAATATTGTGTTTACAACACAAATTATAATAACAAATACACATATTTTTTCATGCACTTTAGTTCTTTTCTTCATTATTTACATTATTATTTTTATTTTCACAGTTTGTTTCGCACTACATATTTATTAAGCCTTTTAAAATCTCGATTATTTGCCAGAGTTCAAGAAGGACATACATATTCYTCTTTCTATCATATATACTATTACTTTAACATTACTTCACCTCACAATTTCACGCTTACAAACTATGATTTGTGCTAGAATAAAATGTTCTGAAAGAGTCAAAAAGAGTGTTCGCTGATCGATTAACAAATTGAGTTTCTAACAAGCAATCATTGCACACGCTCCACTTAGTACACTTCATCTATTCCAATATTAATGCATTACTGTCTTGCTAACTTGCATCGAGTATTGGTCTATTCAATATTCTTAATGTACATTTGTCGTAGAGAAAAATTTCAACAATTCAAAAATAAATCAAAGTAAGAGTACATTATTTACTAGTAAAAATATATAAAAAAAATGGTTTGAAAAATAAAACAAATTTCAACACACTCCGAGTATTTACTCCGAGTATTTAAGCATACGCTTATACTATTTGTTCATACTTGTCCTTTTGTCTTCAATGTATCTCTATTTTTTTTTTACAAAATTTTATTTTTTGTGTTCAATATATACCTTCGAGCAACCGCTGACGATGTTCGGCAGCAACAACGGCCTCAGCGACACTGCTTGGCTGTTGCTGCTGCTGTTGAAGTTGCTGCTGCTGTTGAGTCTGATGGTGTTGGCTATGATGGTGCACATGTTGTTGCTGTTGCAGAGTTGGCGGCGGCGATGGTGGCTGATGTTCCACATGTTGATGCATATGCCGCGAATGATGATGATGATGGTGGTGAGAATGGTGATGGTGTGAATGATGATATTGATGCGAAGGCTCTTCGCTACCGGATGGCGTTGGCGAGGCAGGCCCAGATGGTGGTGCACCGCCAGCACCTAAACCATTGCCGCCACCCCCTCCACCTAGTCCGGTATTACCATGCAAATTTTGTTCATATTGTTTAGACATTTTATCGTAACTGTTCATCAAAGGTCTTTGATCGTCCATAGTCATTGCAGCGACACTCATTACAGTACAGAGGGCAAATACCGTGCCACAAAACTATTTTATATAAGTTTTTAATTTTTCTTTAATTGAGGTTTTGCTCTAAAGCGGAAGTTAGTTTTGTTGTACACCGCACCTCCAATATGATTGCTTTCTAAAAACTAACACGCCACGCAGCAGCACGTATGCCTTGTGCGTTTGTTTGGCTTTTTTTTCACGAGTTGCTTCTCTCGCTTCTTCTTTTTCCCCTTCTCCAACACTTATTTCTTTCTTTCCTCTGTGCTACTTTTCTRTGCTCATATAACTTTTTAATTACCTATTGCTTCTTCTTCAACTTTTGTGAAATATATATACATTTATGCATGGAAACTTTCAACTAGCGCTCCGCTGACAACTTTTCACTTCCAATATTTGCGCACTTTCCAACTTTTCAGCTACTTACTTTTATCACTRTCGTATTAAATGTGTATTCAACTATATTTTTTCAATATTTTTGTAAGAAAATTTGCACTTTTTCCACAATAAATATTAACTTTTCTACACAGCGAAATCTCGACGCGTCACAATTTTAATTTATGAAAATTCAATATGGTCGTCTTTCACCTTGTGCTCACGGACATGAAAGGGACAGATGTATAAGATTCTTCGTAAAAAATGGCGAATATATAAAAGGCATAGCAGGGTTGCATCGGTAATGAAAAAATATATTTAAAGAACGTGGCRTAAGCACATAATGAACACTTACGTCTTCGTATGTTTTCAAATGGATATTAATTTATTAGCACTATATCAACCAATATTAAATATTTTTATATATGTATATAAAATACTGAAAACATGAATTCATTTCTTATATAAAATAGCATGGGTAATTCTAAGTTTTTAGAAAATGATGAATAAAAAAAATAATCTAGATGATAACCCCACAAAAAACCAACACATGATCTCTTGATAGAATTTGTTTTGCTAATTTTTGAGAAATGTCAAACACCGCCACTTTATTCGATAAACAGTCACATTGTTTACATTACTAACTTCAAGCAGGACAATGAGTGATAAAAAAGTACAAATAAACAAACGCGGAAAGGGTCGTGTAAACCATGAAGAAATACTTCTATGGAGCAAAGAGGAGCTTATAGCCAAGGTTTTACAATTAGATGCWTATAACTTCCAGATAAGAAATTTGTTACAAAAAAAGTTGGGACAAAATGACAGTGAATTTTATGAAGAACTCGCTAGCCTGGACGCTAACGACAATACAGAAAARGCTCAACAAACTAAGTCACAACCAATACAAAAGCCACAAAAACGTAAATTCGACTTTAAAAAGTAATATTAAAATAAAAATGTCGTATCTGTTCATAKAACTATATAATTTGTTAATTGTTCACAGAAGCCACAAGCGGCACGTGCTGATGAAATTGCTTTATTTCGGTTGGGACTACCACGGCTTGGCAACTCAAGAAGATTCAAATGCTACAATAGGTACAAAGTAATCCATAATCCTTAAAACTTATTTTATTTATGATTAACATATTATTTTAGAACACCACCTATTTCAAGCGTTAATCCGCACCTGCTTGATACAGTCTCGCGAAACGGCCAATTACCACCGTTGTGGACGCACTGACAAAGAAGTAAGCGCCTTCTGCCAAGTTATATCAATAGATTTACGCAGCAAATTTCCATCGGAACAACAACTTTTRACTGAATCATTAACTAATGAAATTGATTATTGTGCATTATTAAACCGTGTCCTTCCCCGCAACATACAAGCGGTGGCATGGATGCCGCTYCGCAGTCCAGTGTACAGCGCTCGTTTCGATTGTGTAGAGCGCACATACCGTTATTATTTTCCAAAAGGCGATTTAAGTATAGAGGCTATGCAAAAGGGCTGTGAATTGCTAGCAAGACATACAGACTTCCGAAATTTCTGTAAAATGGATGTTAACAATGGCGTGACAAATTACATAAGGCAAGTTTTTAAAGCTACGGTACAAAGGTGCGAGGTGGAACAATGCGAAAAAAATTCTTTGGACGGTTAGATCAATGAAATTATAGTTAAAAAAAAAGTAAATTAATTGCTTAATRTTTTGTGCAGGATATGCCATGTATATGTTAGAAATCAGAGCTAATGCTTTCCTTTGGCATCAAATTCGCTGTATTATGGCGGTTTTACTGCTCATAGGTGAGGGTAAAGAGCAGCCGGAAGTAATAAGTGAATTGCTGGATGTAGCCAAAAATCCATGGTTAGTATTTATTAGTTTTCCAATAAAACTTTACAATATTTTTCGTAATTGTGTCGTCAGCAAACCGCAATACACACCGGCTATCGGTTTGCCATTAAATCTCTTTCACTGTGAATTCCGCAAGCATACCATACAACCCACTGATAATGCTATAAATAATGGGATTTCAGCAAATTCAGAAGATGGAGAGGCACATACAACTGCTTGGATATACGGGGAGGAGCACCTACAAAAACTCATYGAGAATGTGCAAGGTGAATGGATGCAACACAATATCAAGTTAGTGTCATTAAAATTTTCTAATTTCAATTTGCGATACAAATTAAATATTATCTTATTATAGAAGTACCATGATACGCGATGTGTTGCACCAATTAGWAAGCACATATCAAAAAGAATATCAGTCTGCCCCAGTGCAAGCGCAGGCTTGGTTGTTGCAAGACGGGGTTCGTCCACGTCAATATCAGCAACTTTTAAACCGCAAACGTTGTGGTACGTACATACAATACATATGGTTCTTAAATTGTTTATTTACTATATTACTTATTATCCAAAATTGTTACTTTTTACAGAGAGTTTGGAAAATCGCATTGAACACTTCGTTAAAAAACAGCGTTTGATTATTACCAACGATCCAGTAGCGCAAAGCAACTTAGTAACGAACACGAYGGCTGAAACGTAACACACACATACACATTTAAAATCTAATTACAATGCATATTTATGTATATTGAAGTAAAAAAAAAATAATTTAATTTATTTGTTTGTTAGTGGGTAATCATATGTTAGCCTTATACAATTTCTACGCGCCGCATATGCGGTATATTGTACTGTCATCTTTAATAAGTATTTGAAAGTTAGGAGAGAATGAATGCACTATTTCTATATTTCAGAAAATAAACGCTTATCTTATAAAACATTAACTCTTATGCATAAATACACACACATGAGAATTATAAAAGAAAAAACGTCTACTTCGGTTGCACCGAAACCATAATACCCGTCACAAACAAAAAGTTTTCATACAATAACTAGAATTTAAYCGRCCATTTTGTATGGTMACTATATGCTTGTCCGATCTGGCGAAGATTGTAAGGTTCMTTGCCGCAATAATCCCGGTAAAATTTTCTGCAAATATCTTGTCAAATAAAAAAGATTTTCCATACAAAGACCGGAATGATCGATCAGCTATATACGAGGTGTGTTCAAAAAGTATGGAGAATTTTGAATTTTCGCGGATTACGTATATTCGAATTTCGAATTTTTTGTGGCGTTATGTTGGTACCCATGTTTCTACTTATGCCGACAAGCTCGGCCATTTTGAATGTTCATTTAATTGTTGACAACTGCTTTGCTTGCCCGTGTTTTGGATCGTCTTCGATTTTTACCTATTCAAAAAAATGGATCAAAGAACCTGTATCAAATTTTGTATGAAAAACGAAATTAAGTGCGCGGATGCATTCCGAATGTTGACTGTGGCATACGGAGAAGCTACCTTGGACCGAAGCAACGTTTATCGGTGGTACAAAATGTTCTCAGAAAGCCGAGAAGATGTGACAAAAATTGGCTTTTGCACCACGCTAACGCCCCTGCTCACACATCGTTGCTTGTGCGCGACTTTTTGGCCAAAAACAACACACTAATGATGCCGCAGCCACYGTATTCCCCAGATCTGGCCCCCTGTGACTTTTTCTAGTTCCCTAAACTGAAGAGGCCCATGATAGGACGACGTTACGCTTCGCTTGACGAGACGGCATCGAAGGAGGAGCTGAAGAAGATAAAAAAGAATGATTGTTTGAAGTGCTTCGAAGATTGGAAAAACCATTTGTATAATATCTCATGGGGATTACTTTGAAGGGGACAAAATAGATATTCGTGAATAAATAAATAATTTTTGAAAAAACACAAAATTCGCGATACTTTTTGAACACACCTCGTACATACGTTGTATAGCTGCCATTTTCGATTTCGACAACTGAGCAACTTTTTGGGGAGAAAAGAACGTTCAGATCGATGTCTTAGAAACTGAATCCACTGAGCTCATGACGTTGATTGTTCATATATATGGCCTCCAAAGATTCCTTCTGGGTATTAGCTAGGAAAATAAATAATTGAGGAATGCACCGCGATCTTAGGTCTATTGTGCCCTCTCCTAACTCACAGGGACTCACTTAGCCCCAGCATGTGGATAAAGTCCACTATCCTGCTGGGTGCTAGTGAGGCGATGTSACCCTATCCGGAAACATGGACCCAAGAGCYTTCAACCTGCGTCTGCAGACTGCTATGCAKTCGATTAGCAGGTGTACCGGGGTTTCAGGCTCCCTGTCGCAAAACCGGCAGTTAGCGCAAGAGGATAGGCCCATGTTAAATAAATGTCTATTCAATTTGCAGTGGCCGCTGTAAAATGACACCAGTAGCCTGAGTTTATCCCTTGGGAGAATGATTATCGATTTAAACCTGTTCTGGTTGTACCCCCAATGAGCAACTTGGCATGTCGCATACCATGCACTCGTTGACAATGCCTTTCCCTGCCCACTCCTTCTTCCTTGCGGAGCAGCTCCTTTAAGGTATGGAGGCTCACCCCGGTGAATGGTTCGGGCCCTACCATATTACAAACTTCTCAACAAACTTATATCCCGGTCATGGTATAAAAAGCATGCCAATAAATAGTTTAGCCATATATAAATCACAATCCACACAATTAGATTTATCTTATCTGCATTTATTTAATACAATAATCCGATTACTCGCAACAAAAGTATCGCGAGATGATAACGACAGCATTTTTGTAAAACTCTAACAAATATTTGAATTTATGCATATTTGCATTGCTATCCAATAACTAAAAATGAAGTTGTAATGACGCGATAACTGATCAATTTAGTAATAGCGCTACTGACTTGCGCGCTTCACTGCTAACMGTCAATACTTTTTATAGCTTTTAATACAGTGCATACAACATTCTGCTATTAATACAGCAGCTGATAAATCGATTTGAATTCGAATACTTAACACCTTGTTCAGTTGAGTTTTTGCGCTTCTATCGCGTGGTCGATTTTTTGCAATTTCCGCCAATGTTTAAGTTGTGCGTATTGGAGAAATCAAAATTTTGCATTTCTTAGCAGAACAGCAACAACARCAAAAACTAGTGTATGCATTGAGCACCAAGTACATAATTTAGAAATTTATTTAAAAAAGTGTGACACCTAATTTGTTACAAAGCTGACTTCTTGTGTCACGACAGAGCAACGCAACAAAATGCACTCAAGCGGTGGCGTGTTGTCCCTGTGTTCGGGTTATTTTGCAAATATTTTGTTGTTGATAGTGCTGCTGTGCAGCTACACAGCGGTCAACGCTTACGAGGAAAACGACAAATTTTGCATACGCACTCAACCAATGCTGCTGGCTGATATTGAGAAGCATGTGAATCCTATAGATGATGATACTAATTGCAAAGTGCTGGCCACAACGCTCACCACAAAGGAGAAGGTAAGAGCAAATTAAGCTATTTTTTAAATGACTTTTTATCATAACGTTTCTATAGCATTTCCGTTCTAAAGTGGTGCTGCCATACGAAAGTAATATACATAGTGCCGTAACGTTTTATAGAAGTAGCGAAAATATAAAATTTTTAAACATAAAACTGCTTATAAAAAATTGCTCATCAAATTAAATATTATAATATTAATAACATTATTAAAATAAATATAGATAATTATAACTTTGGAAACACAAAGTAGTCATTTACGCGGCACGAACAATTTAGTTTTAATCCCAATATTAGCAAGGTGCTTGATATACATTATATTGACAATTATATGGCAAGTTTAATGTATACTCTTAACTAGAGKGTTAWATATAAAATAATAAAGTTTTTAAGAATTTCGCACCTATCTGCATTTCTCGCCAAATCGAACTTTTCGCCCGATAGTAAACAGTTTCTTTATTCTGGCAACTTTCATAGTAGGAAAGCCGTTATAATGTCAATCGGCCTAAAATATGAGTAAAACAAATAGTTTATTTCACCAATAAAGACGTTAAACATCAAAAAATAATGTCCATAAAAAGTGCAAGGACAAGCAAGTTGTTCTATTCAATGACCCCACACTGTACATATGAAGCTGTTAACAAAATATTCCAGTGCAACTAAATTACCTCACACCAACCAAAAATAGATTCCTCATTGACAAGAACAAGCCAAATTTGGTAAAAAAATACATGACATAGAAATGAGCACGAGTACGTAAATATGTGTACATGCATGTGTATTTAAACAGCAAGGAGTTACATGCTTGCAAACATATGGACGTATATATACATATGCGTCAGTGCAACAATGAGGCAATGCTTGGCTGGAAAACAAGTTTTCTTAGCAATGAAAATGTCAAATAACATTAATTTGCTAAAGTAAACGTTATCACAAAAAAAAAGACGACTTTAAATTTATGATGAGTGTCTGTTACGGTTTCATTTACTACATACATAGTAATAAGTTTACATAAATTTATAGGTAACTAAGCACCAAATTAGTATATATGGAAAAAAATCATTCCATATAATTATTAATTTTATCGGTCTTTTTGTACTTACCGTTCATATTTATGACATAATGCAACATCCGCTTTTACTAGTAGATTAACCCTTGTCGGGTAACTAGTGCATAACGCTGCCTAATACTTAGAAGCTTTAAATAGCGATCATAAATAAAGTATTAGTAAATTAAAGCAGTTATATTAATAAAATTCCAAGGAGCCACCATTAACATCGATGCTATTTGAGGTTAAGTATTAGGACAAATTATAAATAGTAAAAATTTTTACAGAATTGCAAGTCATTTCGCTGAATTCTTCAAGTCCAATTACTCTCCAAAATTTCCAAAAAAATGTTCCGCATCAGCACAAGTTATGTCCGATTTCTGTCATTAATGCACCTCCTATTTCCGAAGCAAACGTCTTATATCAGTTAAATATGTTAGAACAATCATACAATTATGGCCCAGATGTGATTCCCTCATGCTTTCTTAAGAAATGTGCCAAATATATATACCAATCCCTAACAAAACTATTTAATTCATCTCTTATGCAAGACTTATTTCCATCCATATAGAAAAATTCATTTATAATTCCTTTACATAAGAGTGGATTTAGGTCATCTGTTGAAAACTATACGGGAATAGCAAAGTTGTGTGCAATACCTAAACTTTTTGAAGCAATTATAACAGACGACATAACCTTCCGGATCTCTCCACTAATTTCTTGTTCTCAGCACGGTTTTCGTAAAGGAAAATCTACAATAACAATAACGGGCTTTAGGGAGAATAAGAATACTGATGTTATATACACAGATTTTAGTAAAGCTTTTGATAAAGTAAACCATTCAATTCTTTTGAATAAACTTGATCTTTTTGGTTTTTAACCAATATTTCTAAAATGGGTTGCTTATCTTAGTAATAGCATTCAACAAGTCATATTTAACGATACTTTTTCTGACATAATCAATGTTCCTTCAGGCGTTCGTCAAGGTAGTCATGCCCCCATTCTATTCTTGTTATTTATTAATGACATATCATCTGTTGTTAAGTTTYCAAAAGTTTTATTGTATGCTGACGATGTAAAACTTTTTAAATCATTCACCCCGAATAGCGAAAGATGTCAGTTGCAAACAAACTTAAACAACCTAGTTTCTTGGTGTGTTAGAAATGACATGCCATTGAACCTTAATAAATGTAAAACGATGTGCTTTTCACGTAGATCTGTAGACCCTACTTTATACGCAATACAAAACTTACGGTTGGAGCAAGTATGCAGTTTTGTTGATCTAGRAGTAACCATGGACCCCAAACTCAATTTTAATCTACACGCATCTTCCAACGTTTTTAAAGCTAAAGGCGCTCTTAGTTTTGTTAAACGTTGGTCTAAAGAATTTAAAGATCCGCTTACCACGAAAATTCTTTTTATATCTCTGGTGAGGCCTATATTACAGTATGCATCTGTGGTTTGGAACCCTAGTTACCAAGTCCATTCGGATAAGCCGTTCAAAAACAATTTTTACTTCTTGCCTTAAATCATTTGCAATGGGATCCCAGTTTAAATCTTCCCCCTTACACTAATCGTTTACAACTTATAAATCTCCCTACACTCGCTAGTCGTAGGGAAATGCTTGGTATAATATTTCTTGTAAAACTCATSAATGGGTYAGTCTGTAGCCCATCTCTTTTATCTGATATTAATTTTAACGTTCCCGCWCGCTCTACCARGCAGTTTAGACCCTTACTTTTAAAATTTTTTAGAACAAATTTTGAGCTAAACGAACCATTCCGCCACATATGTCATGATTTCAATTCTCATTSCAGCACATTTGATCTAACAGATTCACTTTAAAAATTAAGTATTAAAAAAATTATTTTATCTACTCTTAACAAGTRACATTTAAAAACAATAAACTTTAATCTAATTCTTAGTTTTGGCTGTTGAAATTTTTGTTTCTGTAGCTGAGCAGCTTAAGATCGCAACGCTTAAAACTCTCTTGCCTTTTATGACTCGGCTATTTCCACTCGTACGCGGATTRCGCCCCTCGCGTCGGTTGAGCGGGAGGAGGGTAATCGTTGGGTATTATTATATCATGTTCTATGATCCAGTGGAGCAGAAATATCTTAAACGTTCATAGCCAGCCACTTTTTTGCATTCTTTGGTTGATAAACTATTAAGAAAATATCTAATGAAAGTCTTGGTTGAGTCTACACAAGGTACATATGAAAAAAAAAAATTCAAAAAAGTTWAAAAAAAATTACATTTGCAAAGYAATATTATCTACACTCGATTGTTTGTCTACTCAATTAATTGGCACCATTCGCTTTGATTTCGGCTCCCAATTGTAGGCATTAATGGGATTTAAGTGCTTTCTTTGGAAAGCCTTCACGCGGCAATAATGATAAGAAATTAAATGTAAAAGAACTTATACATAGCATGTTTTATAAGAGAAGAAGAACAAGGAAATGCCGTTATCACAAAAGCGTGGGACATTCCAAAACGAAGAATATGAGCTCAATAGTTGGTTGATAAACTGCTGATTGTTGGTAAATAATTTATGGTTCTAGTATTTATTTACATTTCTTGTGTTTGTTTATATTTCAAACATGCAAAAAATCGTTATTTTAATACGATTTTAGAAAAGTAATGCTATATGCACAAGAATACGTTGTAACATATCTATTAATTAAAAAATTCTGGACGAAAAATAGATTTCCAATTTTTTCTTTTAATTTTGTGATTAAAATTTAAATTTTCAATATTAAATCAGATTTTTTGAATTAAGTTAAAATTTTCAAACTTTAATCTAAGGATTATACATCAGAAGATGTTTGGGATTGAAAAGGGGAATTGAAACATTTTTAATTTAATAATAGAAATTGATTTAATAATAGAATTGAGAATTTGAAAATAATTTTTATATCCAAACATCTTGAATTGAAAATTTAGAAATCACCTTTTAATAAAAAATAAAGATAAAAATCTTTGCAAGAGAAATTTGTTATGCAAAAGAATAAAAATGCAAAAATTTACTCATTTTTGACTCAAACACTATAATTAAGAGCATTTAAATATAAACATGGAAAAGAGAGTTGAACAGTTGATATTTTACTAATAAAGGAACTCCTTTCGAAAAATTACAGGAAGTAGCAAACACAAAAACTGCTAATTCTAAAATAATTTCATTTTTACGTTTTYTTATTARTTTTTAATAATTTTTTTYCMATYCGGTCTGRGTTTCAAGTCTAATTTTTTAGATACATTTATTTTAAGTTTAACCAATATTTCAAATGTTACATAAATTATTTTTAATGAATTGAATTGCAACTCCGCATGGCAATACAACAATTTTATTCGATATTTTGACAATGATTTCAATGAAAATTTAGCTTTAAATGAGTAATCGAGCCTACAATTTTATTTTATTATAATTCATCTTTCAAATCTGACAAGCTACTTATGTATCTCTTATTTTCCGTTAAAAATCRTTATTCAATCATTAATACTGTAAGCACAAAGGMGGCGAYAGACTTCAAGCGACATACATATGTAAAGTGTTAACATACACACSTTCTTACCGACAAAGTTATTTAGACAGCTRCACGACYAWATAGCTGTGATGTCGCTTAAAGTAWATYGCCTTCTTTGTGTTTACAGCATCACTGAATCATATTTCATAAAACATTTACATACAAATGTATGTACATAATTTTGACACTCAATRTACCGTTATAATAATACGTTACAAATTTGTACATTGCAGGAGAGTTTTATGGAGACTATGTGTAAGGATCATGGCACCTCATATAAGGATAGTTATTATTTCTTCAAACTACACAATGGCGAACTGAGAGGGCGCGGCTCGCACAAAGATATTTGCAATGGTGTGAAAAACCCRTTGCTTGCTTGGGTGCCATACAAAATGGTGCTGGAGAATTTCGCACAAGAACTAAATCCGAAAGAGGTGAGAAAAGTCGAAATTAACGGTATTATACTATTTTAAGAAGTGTTCACTGAATGCAAATCAAATTATGACAAATAATCACATTGAATCTACACTTTTGACTTAGTCTGCACATACATATGTATGTATGTATGTATATTATGTGACAAAAAATGTACATAACTTTTCACACTTAGTTTAGAAAATAACAGCAAATGTAAGCATGTGCGATAGTAAGCGTACAAACAACTCTTTTATTCAACAAATAATATAATATTAACAAATTTTTAAATAAATATGCGTAGCTCTTATWTGTATATATTGTTATTAACTCGGTTAAATATCTTTCATAAACTTGACATCTTATTCCGGCAGACGATGACAATTTAAATTGATTATGGTAATTAGGGGACTGCAAAATCTAGCGCTACTCRAGCGTTTCGGTTACTTATATAATAAATTTTACGATAAATTGATTAAGATTTACGCACATCATTAAAATAAATATGTACGTTGTTGATAGCTTAAGTAAATACTTTCGAAGTGCGATGTTTAGATAGCATTATACTATTTGAAATGATTTGAGATGTCGGATCAGCGATTACTTATTCTACTTATTATGACTGATAGTGAAAGGTCCTTAACAAGGAAGTAGTTTCATTCGCACGACAGTCGGGTCTACGTAACCGGAACGAAACCGGATTTTTATCCAGCCAAGGACCGCAAGTCCTCAGAAAAAGCAAACTCTATAATCAGTGCATTATTCCCGTCTTGCTATATGGTGCAGAGGCATGAACGATGACAACATCTGATGAGTCGGCGTTATGAGTTGTCGAGAGAAAGGTTCTACGAAAGATTTATGGTTCCTTGCGCGTTGGCCACAGCGAATATCACCTTCGAGGTGTATGAGATAGACGACGCCATGGACATAGTTCAGAGAATTAAAAGAGAGGCGGCTGAGCGTCAACTCGGCAGAACTCTGTAGCTACGACAACAACAACAAAGACTRTATTGAAAATTACTATAGTAAACGAGTATCTCTCCGACCTTTCTCGCTGCACGGAGCTTAATACTCTCCCTCACCAAATCCACAGCGACCATATTCGCAGACTTGACCTTGGCGATGTTG
The DNA here is from genome assembly GCF_001853355.1 of Bactrocera latifrons. Taxonomy (NCBI): domain Eukaryota; kingdom Metazoa; phylum Arthropoda; class Insecta; order Diptera; family Tephritidae; genus Bactrocera; species Bactrocera latifrons. The sequence continues at coordinate 1,461,121 of NW_017537323.1, forward strand.
CAGTCGATGACGCTCAAATTTCGACTGACACTTAAATTTTAGATGTCACTTTCAACAGTCTGTGCTCCATCACTCCTCATACACACGCGATCCGCAACAAAATCCTCAAGTCACTAGCCGGCCGCACATGGGAAAAGGACAAAGAAACGTTGTTGGCAACTTACAAGGCAATCGGCCGGGCGGTCCTTAACTACGCCGCATCAATATGGTCGGCTGAATGCAGTGAAACGCAGATGAGGAAGCTCCATACTTGTCAAAAYACTGCACTACGAACTAGGACAGGATGCCTTTTGATAACTGCATAGTGAGATCCGTAAGCTCCCAGTTAAGGAGCATAATGAACTCCTCTCCAAGTAGTTCCTGCTGGAGTGCTTTCGCAGAAATCATACCTGCTTGGAGCGAAACCGCCTCCTAGGAGCATAAAGAGGCATCAAACGATACTCCGATCACACTTCGGATGCAACAGCAGACCTTCACCGACTCCCTCACAGTGAAATGCGTACTCGGATTCAAATTAACAACAGCCCATTGCAGGCGAAGATCAAAGTTGCCACGAGAAACAAGAGGATATTGGAAGAGGTTAAATTACTATTTATCCAGAATAGACATATCTAATCMTTCTCATCCTAACGGGACAACAAGAAATTCGTTTTTTGGTATACCGACAATCTCTATATGAAACGGTACTACTAAATWTAATGTCACGTAATTGAGTGATACATTTCCAGGACAGAAGCACTCAATTAAAACTGATTGTTTAAAACCGCAATATATTATGTTGTATTCGGAATTTTTTTCAATAACACATATTTTTTTAAATTTCGTTTTTCTTACAATCCACTGTTTAGCAACTGAGTTATATTGGCAAAGCCACTGATGTGGATCGTGTAAAGACGGAGCTCTGTCACTTCAGCCACACCGATCTAGTCACAAACATCACATCTGACCTCTTTGCCTGCATTGTAATGATTTTCGAGGACAACTTTGTARGTCTAAACATTTAAACTTAACAAACTTTGCCTTTTATAATATATGTATTCTTTTATAGTATGGACAAGATTCCGACATAAATGTGCTCGTCGAAATAGAGCCGCTCATGTACGAATTGCGCAACATAACCTATTTGCCTTGGGTCAACGTGACGACCAGCTACAAAACGTTGCTCGATCGCTCCAGTCTCAAYAATCCGAATAGCGAGCCGAAGCAAATATATGGCAGCGTAAAATATGGTTTTGTCGAGAAGGTACACGTTAATGTGAGCACTATTTATAACAAAAATTTGGATCATTTGCCGTTATTGTTCGAGCATGCCGGCGCTGTATTGGAATTGAATGATTTGGGTATTGGCGGTGTAGATGTGACGGCGGTAAGCGAATTCATACTGTATGCGATTAGTTATATTCTTTTATTGAGWTCTAATTATATTAATTAGAAAACTTATTTTGGACGCTTCATGGACCCACGTACTTCGGTCAAGGTGGAAGTAATCGGTCAGTGGGCCGAGCACCATCAACAATTTAATGCTGATGTGTTCGACTACTTTGGTTATGGCATAAAACGCTACCGCAATGAAATCCATCGTGGCGAGGTTACGTTTACGCGTATTGAGAGCACCGAACCAGTTTATGAAACACCCGATTCCACACATCTTACGTCAATTACACTACACTCGGGGGAAGAAAAAAAATTCGAACGTTTGGAAATGGCTGACACCGAAAATTTTACACAAACACCCAATTGGGATGTTAACACTTATTACGATTCTCATCCCTATCCGGGTTTCTATCCGTGGTTTGTAGCTGGTAGCATTGCAGTAGCAGTGGTACTGTTGGTGGTGGTATTCAACATGGTGCGCATATGGAGCAAGAAGGAGGAGAAGAAACTATATAAATTGGCAGCTTCCTCGGCCTAAATTTTGGAGATAGTGAGATAAATGAGATAGTGCATTGAAGGCGTGGAGCGCTACGAAATTTTTTGTTATTATAATAGTATTATCGAAGATATTAATATATTATATAACGTATACACATGTATGTTGGCAWGCAGCATTCTTAAAGTCCCTAAAGGCTTTTGACAATACATTCCAATAAATTTAACATATTTGCTGTATTTAGTTACACGTAACATAATCCATTTTGTTYATAAAAACAAACCAGAGCTAAACTGTTGTAGTATTTGAGTTGTATTTCGTTTCAATAAATGTTATATGTTGAAGTTTTCTACAATTTGAAACCAAAAAAACATTTTTATGAATATTTCGAGATTAATATTTTTAAATACTAACTAGTGAAAGCTTATCTTATTAACTGCCTAGCTCCATTTGTCGTATTTCGTAATCGAAATTTTAGCGTAACTCTTGCAACTTTGTTCCACTGTATCCATTTACGAATGTTTCACTTATAAATCTGGTAGCATTAACATTAACAACAAAAAAGCACTACCAAAAATCCTTCCGCTCTTAACAATTTTTAGACATGTTTTGTTAAAAGCTCGCTCCCTCTATCTCACTCACACACATCAGCGCACAGTTYGCCAATTTGCAAATGCAAGTCCTGTTTCTCAGTTTACATCATACAAAAGATGAAAAGAAAACATACTCAAATTCCGCCACTACTGTTGTTGCGGCAAAATCTAACTAGAATCAACAACAAAACGTACGCCATCCATTCCAACMCAACCCCTGTCTACATATGTTTCTATTATTTTTCTGTTGCACTGCTCTATTCGTTTACAAATTTAGTTTCGTGTCGGATTCCTTCAGCTTTCGATGTGACACTTCTGTTCTCTCTCGGTTCGCTTGTGAAAAAAAACATAAAAGACAGAATATTTGCGAAATTCATATAACTTAAATCTCTATAACCATCTCGTAAGCAAAAAGTGAGACTAMAAATAAAATCTTCAACTTCAAACGCTGTTGTTACTAYATCAAAAAGTTCTTTCAATTCTGCAATAGTCCAAGCAATAAATAGTAATTCTCAATACAGTCGCAAAGTTGGCTAGTTGGAAAAGTTTATTTGCTCATTTTAAAGGGGCTAGAATAACAGGGTGGTGTGCAATTTATTGTATTACCACCAGCAAAAATCAATTCGCATATTATAACGAGTGTTTGCCGYGAGTGTGAGTGAATGAAAAAGCTTTGATAAATAAAAAAGAGTGCGTGATATTGAACCGTATGGCAAACGCAGCAACAAAATTTATCTGTGAACTCTCTCTCTCTAACACAAATTTGCGTCCAAATATGGAGCGCGAGTTGTGAAGTGGTTTTTGTTTTTGGTGTTGGCGTTGTCGCCTGGTAAGTACATATATTAATTGGTTATTATTAATTTTTAATTACTCAAATTATAAAATTACCACTCTTACAGAAACTTTCTCAGTTTCTAGAATTTTAAGTGAATCAAAAGCTATAAAACCGCGAGTAAGTAGAACATAACTGCATAATCTTTGGATTAATGAATTAATCATTTACCCTTGAATGGAATATTACCATCGAGTTTAATTTATTCTCATTTATACATAGGTAACAAGGTTATAATTATAGAGTTATATTGTATAAATTAAGTACGTATACCGCTTGAGCAATGTTTTTGTTTACATAAAAAAACATTTGTAATGGAAATATAATATTGTAGTCATCTGGTAACATTATTTTAATGATATCAACAAATCAGCTGATTGCAGTCACCGATAAATATTAAATTAGCATTCAGTAACATCTCTGTTGCACGCATGAATACTAAGCGCCTTATTTCCATCTTTGTTCAGCAAAAGAGCAGATGGCTTGTAAGACGAGTAAAAACTAGTTWCACTGCACCACTGTAACAACCGACTACAGCAACGACAATCGAATCGTCTTTCTTGCACGAAGGCTACTAACGAACGAAACGAAACGAATTCAGCGCACCGCATTGAAAATGCAAACGGCAGCCATTGTGATTCACCGACGACAGAAGAAGACAAAAGGACGTATACAGCATAAACGCTCTTACTAAAAAAGAAATTTCAGATATATTGCAATAAAATTTCACACAAGAAAATCTAGTTATTTCGTTTTCTTACTGTTTAATGTTTTTATAACGGTTTATATTGCTCTAATTGTATCGTGGGTGCAATTATTATGGAAATACGGTCTTAATTGGTAAATTGGTGTTCGCAAATATATCGGCTGTAGACATAAGTTGTCAAGCGCAAAATTAAACTGGATAAGGTGACGTGAATCGTGTATATCTTTGTTGAATTCAAAAATAAAAAATTGATTTTCGGAAAATTTCCTAATAAGTAAAGAGTGTAGCAGGTAAGTTATGCGCTACAGCACTGTGAAATTTTAAAATGTGAAAGTGGAAATAAAAGATCTGGTAAATTGATAGATGCATTATTAAAGAGCACTAACAATTCTCCCWTTCGCTTAATTTTGTTAGTGCTGTCAAAATTAGTGCAATGCAATAATGTAAAATCAACTAAATTGGTTGTGTTTTTTTTTTTTGGGATCAGTAGACGTTGCTGCTTCTGCTTTTCATTGCATATTTCTTTTCACTCGCTCGTGCCACTATGTCAAGCCTAAAAATAACACCATCTCATTTTTGCATGTTTGTAGCAAATATTAAAATTGCCGCGTAGCTAGTGTTCCCACCATTTATTTTTGTTACGTTAACATTGTAGTGCTGACTCGTTCTGCGCTCATATTAGTTATTTTTTTTTGTTTGTTAAATGTTTTTGTTTAAATGTTATATATATTTTTTTTATATTAGACTAATTGAGACAATCCAAGTGAAAGGATGAAACAATTAAACCAGAAGGGTGGCCAAACATTCTAAATCGTTGGATTTTAAAATCAATGTCTTAATGAAATAGTGGTCCAATTAAAGAGAAGTTAAAAAATGTATACTTATTGATTTTTAAATATTGGATACAATTTTTTTTTGTAATTTTTACATAGTTATCGTTTTATATTTGTTTCAGTAGCTAAACATWGTCAACTTTAAAATTGGGTTAAATTTAAAATCATAATATAAATTGTGTTCCCTAGATAATTAGCTAATTTACATACATATGTATATACAAAAATACATACCTACAAACATATGCATGAAAGATAATTGATGCATTCAATCTATCAATTTACCATAAAGATAAGATGTTAGTGACTTTATTTACAATAGCATCTTTGTGCTGAGATACTTGTGTTGTCTAATATTTATATAACACTATTATTTTAGGTTCTGCGCTATACTTCACAATTTTGATACACATCTAAAAGTAGTAGACYTGAAGGAATATGGAGCGTAAGAAAGTTCTTGAGCTGGACAAGATTTGTCGRGTGTGCATAGCAGAACGTAAAGATATGCGACCATTATTTAGTGAGAAGATCGCAGAAATGCTGATGGAGTGTGCCACTGTAAATATTGAAAATACTGAAGGCTGGCCAGATAAAATTTGTRTTCAATGCGTACACGCCGTGTCGCGGTGTCATGCCTTCAAGAAGCAGGTTGAACGCAGCGACAAAGAATTAAGAGAATACATTAAAAGTTTAACTGTACGTGTGGTCATAGAAGAAACCAGTGATATGAAGCTGGACGCGTCGCCGCAAAAAATGTTGTCACAGAAGCCACCTAAATTGCAACTAATACAGCCGCAGACACAATTTCAATTACAGRCGCAGCAAAATCAATTGCAATTACAACAACAGCAAATTATTCTTCAGCCGCAACAGCAACAGCAGCAACAACCACAGCAACAGCATCAGCACCAGCCTCAAAATCAACAACTGCAACAAGTACAGCATTTACAACTGCAACAACAAACACAACAACAACAGCCAACTAAACGAAAGGCCATTAGTACATCACGTAAATCTCAACGGCAGTCGAAAAAGTCACATTTACTGCCACAGCAGGTGCAACAACAACAACAGCACCAACAACAACAACAACAAACACTTGAACATGTGTCGTTGCAAACAATGGTGCAGAATGTAACATCGCCGCGCACTCAGGCACAACCTGCAACTCARCATTTGCAAACTACACAAACGTCCTTGCAGCAACAACAACCACAACCCCAGCAACTAATTTCCACAACCGCCTTGCCACAACAAATTGTTCTACCCAATGGGCAAATAATTACCACAGCGCAAATTGTCACACACGCTGGACCTCCACAGATTGCGCAGATAATAAGTACGCCGAATGGCTCAACGGTACAAGCAAACCCACCCTCTAAYGCCGTTGCTGCGCAACCTCAATTCACACCACAAATTATACAAACATCTAACGGACAGACATTACAATTGATACAGCAGCCGAATGGGCAGCAAACATTGCAGTTGGTACACGTGATGCCACAGCGWACTATTGCYACCACGGCGAATGGAACAAGCGTGATGGTAACCACTTCTGAAGATGGTACCACGACGATAGTAGATGATGAAACRTTAATCACGCCCGACGAGCATCACCTGATTGATGATGAAGCCGATCTGGAAGAAGATGATGAACAAGAACAAATCTGTGAAACAATTGTGGTGGAAGATGATCAGATCACTCATCAGCAGTTGCTAGCTGGTCACCATACAATCGTAGATGAAGATAATTTATCGCAAGGCGAAGCACAAGAACTGGAGTACCTTGAAGATGTAACTGTAACCACATCGAATGTAGGACATGCACATCATCAGCAACATCATCATACCCAACACTATCAACAGCTGAGCGATTGTGATGGTGATGCAAGTCAGCARCAACATTTACAACTGCATGATGATGATGATATTATCGAAGAGATACACATGGATGAAGAGGAAATGCTGGAAGATGATGGTGCAGATGTGATGCATGTGATGGAAGGAGACGGTAGCGAATTTATTAGTGATGAAGATGGCAGTCAGCAACATTTGGTTGGAGAGAACGGTGATCCGCTGCAGTACACTGTGCTGGAAGCAGCCACCGACGATGAGGAACTYGTTGAAAGCGACGTAAAAGAAGTTCTGCAAGCTGCTTGCGGATCGGAAATGCAGAACGTTGTCGATTTTAATCAAACGGTCAGCAGCGTGGCAAGTGGTGGTGGTGGTGGTGGCGGTGGCGTTGGATCAGGTAGCGGCGCATCTGTAGGCAGCCAAACACCAACACCCAAGCGTCAACGTAAATCGAATTCCAAAGCCGTTGCCAATTCACGGCAACTAGTTGCCACCGCATCCTCAATAGCGACATCAGGGGCGTCGGACGATTTGGATTTCGATCCCAAATTTATTGCAGAAATTATAAGTCAGCAAACGACGGTGCTCGGTTCAGGTCGCCATGTGTGTAATTTATGCCGCCATGAGTTTAAACAATTTAAAGCGCTGCATAATCACATGCACCAACATTCGAATTGGATACGTGCAAATTGTAAGAAGCAACCGCAGTGTGAAATCTGCCTTAAAAGCTTTAAGGGTCCAGGTATGCTAAAGATGCATATGAAGACACATCAATCCGCGGCGCGCACACCTACCTGCAACATCTGTAACAAGAGCTTCAAATCAAAAGCGATACTATATCGCCATCGGCAAACGCATCAACTGCGCTCCTATGCTTGCGCCGTGGATAACTGCCGCAAAACATTCTCGATGCCACAAACGCTGCGTACGCATTCGGACAACAAGCACCCGAACTCAAAGCAGCCGAGATTTAAATGTGGCGAATGTAGTTTACATTTTGACGATGTCGATATGCTSCATACGCATGTGCAGACGGGTGTGCACAGTGATACGMTGACGATGGAAAATGGTGATGGTGATGGCGGAGGCAATAATGGTACTGATGGCTCGGGTGGTGGCAGTATAGACGGTTCGGGTTGTATGGACGCCAATATGACGGGTAACACTATAATTGTTGTCACGCAGGGGTAGGTTTGCAGTTGCTATGCAAGCTGCACTCATTCCTCGCWCGGTCGTTCTCTCTCAGCGGCAGTTTTGTAAATTTGATTGGTTTCCTCTRCGGAAAATAATGCTTTCCCAATGTGCTAGATTTAATGTTTAATTTGTTTAAAACAAAATAAACAATTCAACATTAGAATTAATTAATTAAAAAATAGGATTATTTTTAATAGCAATTATTACATTTAAAAAATACATACATATATACGTATGTATTAAACAAACCAACAAACATATGTACATATTAATGAAAAATGAAATTATTTTTAAAATATACAAAATTTACAAACTAATTCGTAATTATTGAAATGACAAAGCAAAACAATAAAAATAGAAAACATGAAAATGTTTTGTAATAAATAAATCAACGAATATTAAAATGTATTCAAAAAGCTGCTCTTTACTTTATTAATTTTTTTTTTATATCTTTAATTAAATTAGTTGTTTCTTTCTAGCGGCAGAAAGTGTTCTTCAAATGTTTTAACAAATGCTGCCGAGCTAAAAGTCATCAGCCAGATAATCATTTGACTTCGTTCCGTACATCGTTATCATTGACTTTTACTTCACTAAGCGACATTATACTTTGTTTAGCTGCAGTTTAGCGGCTCCAATCTTAATTCTAGAAAGAGCGCATTTTTATGCGGTTTCGGCTTAAAACAGTCCGGAGAATGGCAGTAAAAGCTGGTTTTATATTCGTTAATATAAACTTCTGARTTATGGTCAACATTCCAGCACTTTTTTGAAATTGCTGAACCTCCACAAATTTGTCTWTATTATATGTACATAATTACTATAAATATAAAATTTTTTTTTAATTACCTGGAATCTTGGCGGTTTTCTTGGTATCCAACGATTTTTTATGTACTAAACTAATTTGTAAGAATCTGAACCAAAAGATGTGAGAATATAATGTATTTTAAGATTTATTCTATAACTCAATTGTTTCTAGCAAAGCGAGTCGCTTTAAGGATATTGTCTTATAGCTTTATAGGATCCCGATCAAACACGTACTTTCTTCAACAAGTAGACTCTTTGAATCACTTTTGAAATATTTGCAATTATGTTTTTTTTAGTATTTTTCTTTTTTTGTAGATAATAATGTAGAAATTCTCGCTAAAAAAATACTTCCAGTAGAACTTTTGTTTACTTTTCTGTTATTGCTTTCTTTTACATTCTATTTGCTTATTGCTGAACTTGTTTTTTGTTTTTTTTCTATACATATACATATATTTGTATTAATTGCTAACGTCAAGAAAATGTGTTTAGTAGATTGTTTTAAAATTATTTTTATGAAAAAATTATTTGACTACTAATAATAATAATTTATAAGCTGACCGGTTGTGAGGAATAGATATACATACATACATATATATGTATATGTATATATGAGTCATATAAGATTTTTGTATTTTGATCTTTGAAATGTTTCTATACATTTAATATAATTTTTCATAAACTCTATAACGTTTTTATAAACATTCTCAAGCTTCGAGTTGGTAAAATGGGGATCAAAGAAATATTTTTGTTTTCAGCATTTCAGCTGTCAAAGCGCAAAAGCTTTTAGGAGTATTAATGCATGTAGGTCAGTGGTGTAAAAAATTTAAAAATGATTTATTTATTCATTTTATACAATGATTGTTAAAAACACGCAAAGGATACAGTAGTTAAAGAGCTCCTTGAACAATATTTGGCTATTCACTTAATTTTCTTAAAAGTATAAGTATGTTGTAAAGAAATGTGGAGGACAATACAAAATAACGGCAATATGATATAGTGAATCGTAAGCAGTAAAAAACTCAATTCCAAATTTTTTGATGATACATTGTTTTGCATTTTAGGTGACGATATATCTTGAATTTTATTTTTATTAACTGCAAGATATTTATGAAAAAGGGCTTAATTTAGCTGTAATACGTGAAAATAAAATTAAAACCATATGCACATATATAGAATTTCGAAASATGTTCTCTTCCTACTMTAATATATTTTCGAGAACTTTSCGGTAGTTCAAATTTACCTTAGGGGTAGTCAGAATTTTCAAATAATTATTTTTATTTTGCATTTTCGTTAAGTGTAATATCTTAAAAATATTCTCTGAAAATTTCACGTTGATCCGATAATTAGTCTTTGAGTTATTCGACAAACAACAAAGCCAAAAGGCAACTTGAAACGCGTTTTTCTCAAAACTATGTTTTTTGAACTGGTGATAACTGTAACTCGAAAACCGCTCAGTAAATTTTAATGAAATTTATACAGCTTTTAGAATACATAATAAACTCGGGCCTCATCCTGTCTCTTATACACATCTAGATGTGTATAAGAGACAGGAGATATAGCATTTGAGTGAAGCAACTTGTATTAGTTTACAAAAAATGGATTAAAAGGAATATCGTGTGTTAATAAAGCATTTTTTTTTCGGGTAAAAAAATACTGTTGAAGCCAAGCTTTAGCTTGATGAGCATTAATTGGACTCTGCACGAGGAAAATAAACCGTTGAGAAGTGGTCTGCTAAATTTAACGGTCGTCCCCAAAGAGTCTGTTACCGACGAAACATCAAAAATGTCCCCAAAATATTTTTGGATGACCGTAAAGTTGTTCCAGATAGCTGAGAATCTAAAGATATCAAAGGAACTTTTTGAACATCTTGTGAACCAACAAGCGAATGCCGCTCGATCTCAAAACCCATCTGAGGAGTTTTGAAGTTGTTAAATTGTAATGAAACCGAATAGATTAGATAAGTAAATGAGGATCGCACTGCGACCTAGCATCTATTTCGAAAAAAATCGACCCTTCCGACGATATGTGACAACGGCTAAAACATGGTACCATCATTTCATACCGGAATCCAATCGACAGTCAGATTATTTTAAGGCCAAAKACAAATTGTTTTATAAAAATGGTATTAAAAAATTTTATGACCGCTAAAATCGTTGTATCACCCTCGAAGATAAAGATATTGAAAAAATCTTGCAAAATCAAATTTTATTAAGTCCATCCGTTGAGACCATTCCGACTGATAACTGGCTATATCAACTGGATAAATCGGTTGTCTGCATAGACTTTAGACTTAACATATCCCTACAYAAAAAAGTCGAATGGTGTGATAACTCATGATCTTGGTGATCAATCGACCGTCCCAAAACGTAAAATAATCTCCTCACCGAAGCGTTCAATAAATCCATTGATWGATGCGATGTGTGGTAAGTGGTGCCATCTTGTTCAAACCAAATGTCGCCGAKATCACGAGCTTTAATTTCGGACATCAAATAGTCGGTTAGCATAGCGCGATAACGGTCGCCATTGACGGTTCAATCTCATCGGCGTCATTTTTAARGAAATATGAACCGGTGATTCCATCGCCCCATAAGTTACACTAAAACTAATTGGCAGCTCTCTGAATCTCTTCAGATTGCTCTTCGTCCCAAATGCGGCAACTWCGCCCATTGAAATTGGCCTCATCGCTGAACAAAATTTGGTTCGAAAAATGAATTCTGGGTCTGAATATGGATGATGTTTCAGACCTAYGAGCCCACTTCAAAATACTTTGGACTTTCACAAGCAAAAATGCTAAAATGTTTTTTCTTTTTTAAGAGAAAGGCGGCTACAGATGTCTTTTGCTGCTAAAAACAAGGTGTCATAAAAAATAATATGAGATTTGAGTGACATTTTACATAACTCTCTTAATTTTATTTAAGCATTTTAAAAATGTACCAATCACGCTTTCGGCTCGTGGGAAGAACTGGATTTCTTTCCGTTTCTAGGTGTGTGTGAATTTTTCCGCGATGTTTCATTTGGAAATCAACATTTAATAAATGTGGCTCGCTTAGCATTCCATTAACATTTCGGTCTCGTAAAAGAAAGCAACACTTAAATATTGACAYACATATGTACGTACAAATGTACTTGTCCTTGTAGTTATGTGTATAATTTTTCAATAAAATGTATTTTACATGCAACCAGAAAGTAGGTGTGTGAATTCGTGCATATTTTTGTAAGAAGATTCATTAAATAAAATTTTCCACGCCCTCGCTCTTAATTGAACCATTTTATTGCCAATTAGTGTTTTTAATGTGAGCAAACAGGGAGATACCGTGATTTGACAACCAAACAAAAGAAAGGAAGAAGAAGGAGAAGATGACGCGTGGAAGTGCTTCATTCATTACCATTACCAAATTGATTCCTTTATTTTTCATTTGATATTTTATAATCGAAAACTGAAAAGGGTAATTCCCAGCAGGTTATTTTTTCAGATTTGTTGTGATGACGAATATTTTTAACCGTTATCTGCAYTCTTATTCGTAGTTAGTGAAAAAAGTCACTTAATTAAATATTTTCAAATATACATTGTAACAAAAAAGTAGTCGGAAATTGTAAATAAAACGCAATCTATTTAATTATTCATCAATATTTGTTTGGTCGCCTACAAAGTACCCSACCAGTGGTAATTTTTGAAACAGTTTTCATAATCACTCTTTGGGATGGCCTTCAA
>NW_017537323.1:1476341-1477542 GCF_001853355.1 Bactrocera latifrons
TTTATTTTATGTTTTGCGAACGCCTAAAGGTAATTCCCCCAGCTTTGATCCTTGCAAGAGTATGAAATGTTTGGTTAGAATGCATTGATGTTTTTTAATTTTTAACTCATTCCGAAGTWGAATAGTACGCAAGGTATGAGGTCATCAATGTGCTAAATTTTAGCAGGAAAACATGTTCTGTTATAATTTATATGTGCAGCAGGGCTTGCAGCTTATGGCTATATATTATTATACCGCATATTATTACCGCAAAACAAAACTATAAACAATTTAATACGCCATCGCACATTATGTTTTCTTAAAAAAGTTACCTGTGGTTAGACATTGTGCAAAGAGACCTGTTTACGATTTGAATTCAGCAGAAGAGAATAAACGTATGCATATACTTTTATACTCATTATACCAKTAAAACTCGTCGCTATTTTATCTCTCCTTGATTATGCCAGTTTATGCGAATTATASCAGTTGGTTGTTTGATTCGCTACATGGCATAATTTCCGAGAAACGGAAATGAATTTATAGCAATTACTTAGCTGTGCCTTAACGCGAGTTTTCCTATCATAAATAACCAAAAATATATTATATTCTGAATAATTTTATGACTTTTGAGACATATWAAACGTTCGCGTCATTGATTTGTAAATATTCTCATATTGTTAATGAAGCGGTTATAGGCACATACATATAAATCTACATACCATATATGCATAAACATTTATTTGTGTTCACTGACGAGTGTTTACTAGAAAAGTTCACTGACTTATATTTCTTTCGCACTGTTCCCCATTCACAGGCCAGCTAATATTATATAAATAAGGTTAACGCTGACGGTTAGTCAAAGAGACAAAGGCGTGATACGGCTTATCACTGACGACGCTGTAAGCTACATATGTTAAAAGATAAACGTTGTGACAAAAAAGTACATGGAAATTGTAATTAAATTCCCGGGTAAATACTATTTAAAAAAAATGTATTTTACTAAGTTGGTAGGACTGTCCTTGATTACTATGCCAAATATGAGCGTGATTCTTCAACCAGTCCTCAGTAGTGCGTTGCGATTTTTACAATGGATAAAAATATCGAACAAAGGATGTCTCAAATTTTGYACTTCCAATCAATTTCCCTTCAAAGACGGGAGATCGTTGAAGACAAGCCTCGTTCTGGACGACCTTCGACATCTTCAACTGATGAAAACATTAAA
>NW_017537323.1:1478032-1489942 GCF_001853355.1 Bactrocera latifrons
AAAACACGCAAAACCGGTTCAAAAATCAAGGTTATACTGGTTGTTTTTTCGGTATTCATAGTTTATTTTCATCATGAATATGTTCTGGAGGACAGACGGTCAATAAAGAGTTCTATTTCGCCGTACTGAGGTGTTTGCGTGAGAACAACCGTCGAAAACGGCCGAAATAGTGGAACAACAAACAATTCATGGATTTTACTCGATGATCGCGTCGAGGTACGATTGTGATCGAATTTTAAGCCACAAACGCAATGAATACCATCGATCAACCACTGTATTCACCAGATTTGGCTCCGCATGATTTTTTCTTGTTCCCCAAAAAAAATTCGCTGAAGAAGTTGAAGGCCATCCCAAAAAGTGATTATGAAAAATACTTCGAGGACTGGAAAAATCTTTGGCATATGTATATTACATCTGGTGGGGATTACGTTGAAGGCAACGAAATAAATATTGAGGAATAATTAAATATTTTGCTTTTTATTTACAATTTCTGGGTACCTTTTTGTCACAATATGCTCATATGTATTGTAGGGGCGTGTTCTGGCGAGATATTGAGAAAATTTTTAGTGATTTGCGTTAAATATGAAATATGTATGTCTGTATGTTTAATTTAAGCACTGGGCTATTTTTATCGTAGACTCGTATTGTGCGGTTGTAATATGTTTTTGGTTGACAAGAGCAGTGTAACTTTTTCAATTCAGTTTGTGGTTTTATGGTTTCACTGACTTTCAAGCGCTTGCAGATATGTGGAGGTGTAAAATTGTGGGTATGAATATAGTTGCCTATATGTATTATACTCGTCAGATATTGGCTGGCATTTCATTAAGTGGATATTTGGGTCAGTCCTAARGTCATTCAAATATGCGGGCTAGTCTAATAAATAAGTTCATTGCTCTTTTGCCAYTTTTTAAGTGCGTTCATAATTAAAGAAATTGGGTAAAACGTAAATCTTCCGGAGAATCTTTCCCTCGAAAACTCGTAACGTCGACTCATCAGATGTTGTCATCATCCRCTGCACCACCATATAGCGGGACTGCCATAATGAGTAACTAATAGAATTTGGTCTTTGTTCGTCGAGAGAAAACTTTACTTCTCAATTGCTTACTCAGCCCGAAGTAACACCTGTTGGCAAGAGTTATTMTGCGTTGGATTTCTAGGCTCACATTGTTGTTGCTGTTAGTACTGGTTCCAAGATAGACGATATTATATAGGACTTCAAAGTTATGACTGTCAACAGTGACGTGGGAGCCAAGTGGCGAGTGCGACGACTGTTTGTATACAGAATTCTGCCGTTACAACAACAACAACACTGTTTGTATACTCTTGCTGAAGGGTGATCGATCTGAACTTTTTGATCCGGAGACAGCCAAGTAGTTTGATGAATTTACTTGTGCTGGAATGTAGAACTACGGTGTTGGGTCATATTATTAATTYTGTGTATCATAAGATAAAAGAAGAAAAAAAAAACGATATTCGAAATTTGTACGACTTTCKGGTTACGTTTTTTTCGTTGAATCGATCTTTTAAGTGGTTACCGATATTAAAGGTTTTGTCGTAGTTGTAAGTCTAACTAACGAAATGCCGGCTTTTGTACAAACACAACATTAGGTGTCCATCTTGGTTAGTGGGGCGAGTAGGTAATGRTAAAGAACCTCCTAAGTGCCCGAGTCATGCTGTTGATGCACGTGACTGTACCAAAAATAGCTSACAGGCCGCCCTTTAATGCCATACAAAGGGGACAATGCGTTTCAAATTARAACTGGTCGACCCCGTTGTCATCAGATTTTACTTTTCCCATAGAAAGAGGGCTCAATTTATACAGTGATACTTAAGAGTTATCGATTTATCGAAATATAAGGTAATGTGAATTCCATTTAAAAGCAATTTGTATTCTACATACATAGTCGTAATCTTTCTTTCTACAATACAAAAGTATGTACATATATACATATGTACAATTACTTGCGGTCACGCGTATTTTTTTACAATTCGTAAAACCCACCACTGTCATGGCCGATCAGGAAATGGTTCAATTGCCCGCATTAGCACTTGTGTCTATCATCTTAGTAGTAAMTATTTTACATAGGTACATTTTTATGTTCATACTATATTTAAATACACATATTAGGGCTAGTCAAAGAGGAAAAGGTTGATTTTTGCTTGTTACTCTGAAAAATTGGTTTGTAGACATCGCTAGGAAAGGCTCTCCAAGTATGAGCTCTTAATCGTTTCAAGAAGATCCTAACGACTCGCTTTATTTGGGAGAGGAGGTTCCAAGTCACCCTAAAGGTAGATTGTTGGCGCAGAAGCCTTACACACACTAGCGAAATTTACAACATCTACACAGGGATCTAAAGTGGCCAAGGGAGTAGGAGCCGTACTTATTGCTTGGAGATGGATCTCAGGCGACCCCTCAAGCTTCTGGATTACTTTATCTTCCAGGCGGAAGAATTTGCAGTTGGGAAAACGTTCGAGAAAGCTGACAACGTAGGAAATAACATAAAAAGGAAAAATATATACGTAGATAGCCATGCAGCAATTAAGGCATAATCTCACATCACATTACGTGAGAAATGTTCTTAAAAGCAGGGAAGCAGTAGATGGAGCGGCTGCCGGAAAATGGCTGCATTTRTACTGTGTTCCAGACCACAAAGGATTTCCGGGTAACGAAGCAGCTGATGAGATTGGCAAAAGCACCTTTCCTCTAGCTACTGAACCAGTACAGGAAATACGGAAGTCTCTAAGAGCGATATACAACGAAATTTACGAGAGCGAGACGGAATGCCTTAAGTACATGCTGGATCGCTAAGGTCATGTGCAAGTGATCCTTAGAAAAACTCGTTTTTTCTTACTTACACGGCCTTGAATGGACTGCCGGTTGTGTATTGACCTCTTGACTAGTCACAATTTACTAGTATCACAAGCGAGCCGAATGGGTATAAGTGATAACGATCCAGGCAAAAAGTGCAGGGAAGTTAACATGAGAGAGAGACGATRGAATACCCTCTATGCCTTTGTTCAGCACCATCTAGACCACGACTTAAGAATCTAGAAGCTTCGGAGTTTCGGACGAAGTATCAAACGTAGACTTCAATTCACTCTTAAAACTCAAATTAAACTGAACCTCCATCTATACGAGTAGTTCTATGTATGACGTGATAGCCGGCTTGTATAACCTAATGTTTCTCAAAAAATGTTCACAACATTCAAGTTTTTTGACCCACCCTAATACATATGGTATCTGTAATACTACACGTGTGTTGTAAATGAATTTACAGTTGAGTGCATGCGCTTGACATTCGCCGAACATTCGACGTTACGTAACATTCTTTGATACATATCATATGTTTTTGTGGATTCACTGTACAGGTATGTAGTATTCAAGCGGTAGTTCCTTGACACTTGTGTGGTATACGGGTGGTTGCGTGTTTGAGCTAAGTAAGGTACAATAAACCCGCATGCAAATTATTTTTCTAGCAGAAGGTGTGTGTTGCAATGATAAACTTTGGAACGATATGTTCTTCGTAGACTAGGGTAAATAATTTTTTAAACAAAAAAAAATCATAGTGGGATGAAATACATTGTAAAAGAAAATAAAAGGAAAAGGAAAAAGCAGTTACGGGTGAATTGAGGTCTGGAAAAGGTAGGGGTGGTGGTTGCATTTTTATAAGTATTTTTATACACTTCATTTTGACTTAATATCAAAAAAGGTTTCTAATTTAAAATATCAGTTGTTTTAAAAAAGTCTGTTTCAGAGGGTCTTTTTCTTTTTGACAGTTTTTCAGAAAATTTGACGTGGAAATATTCGTTACCTAAATTTTTTATTATTTCTGAATGCATAAATTTTGTATAAAAAATTGCAAACTGTTTCCTCTCAAACTTTATATCACAATCTCTTACCACATTATATTTTCTGCCATTTCACACGCTTATAAAACACATTGCTGTGATTGACAGTTCAATCATGATACTGTGACAACYCATTCATATAATCGCACGCTACAGCTTTCAAACTCTGGCACTTTAATGTACCTGCGTTTGTGCATTTGTGCGCTCTCATGCATGTYACTCGTGGCACAAGCAGTGAGCGCATACCAGCTGATTGTGACAACTATCAGCTTTCAAATGGCATAATGAAAGTGCGGACTTAATGTGAGCTACCGCTATAGTTGATATGAAATGTATTCCGATTTGTATGTATTTACACTGTTATGTGTTTATACAGCAGATCAATTTCAAGGAAAGCATCAGAAAATATTATATGTTGACCGAACAAAGGCAACGTACACCAAATTTAATATTTACACTACTTGGTGGCTCTCTCGAGCCCATGGAATGCAGGTAACTGTGTCAGCGCGCCAAAAAGGCCAAACGAAGCGGAAAACAAATTTGACCGCACTCGCACCGCACCATAGCTGGGGTTTCATTTGCATGCTTGGTGTTTTCGTTTACATTTGATTTTTATTTTTAGCCAACTTGCCTTTATTATACATACACATAAGTAATAGTAGGTAAATAAAGGCTTAAGAGCATAAACTGGCTTATGGAAAAGTGTAAATATGTATGTTTTTGTTATGCAAAGCATCTGTYGTTGGAAAATTGTGCACTGATTCTTCGTATTAAAAAATATATTTGTTTACTTACGCTTTTTAATTATAACTCACCGAGTGGAAAGGATGTTTACATCACTTCCTTGTTTATTGTTTTCGTTAATAGAAATGTAAATTAGTTTCTGCTAAATATTTCATTATTTTTATATTTTGTATAGCCAGAAACTTTTGTGGTACATTTTTGATGATAAAAATAAAAGTATTTGCTTCCGCGCTAAAAAAAAACGTTATATTTGGCCATAACATACCTTTCATAGATAATGTTATTGAGGTAATGCACCGCGATGCACATCTAGGGTCTATTGTGCCCTCTCAACCTACCTTTCATACTATATGTATGACCGCTCRGRTATTATGAACTGTTGTRAYTACATTACTCATATTTGCTGAGGAAAGTTTGGAAATTTCTTTTAGAAAAAAATATTTTAAAATCCGCCATTACGACGCCATTTCCGGAAAATATATGCGCCCGCGCAGGATAACTCCTTACAGGATCAGAGAAAAAATACGGATAAGGATAAAGTGAAAATATACGTGTTTTAATTAAAAATTTAACTTAGAAATTGGACGAAGCAAAAAAAAATACTGAAAATTTTGTTTTTGGCAGACATATTTACAAACAAATGAAAATTTCAGTTAAGATTTCTTGATTTTTTTTCAATCAATTAATTCTAATTGAAAAAATCCTTCGTCCAAGTCTTTAAGGAATTATATCTCAAAGACCTGTGTGAAAATTCATGAAGATCGGTTGAGTAGTTCGAGGGAAATTTTGCCGAGCGACTTCAAAAACTCAGTTTTGAGAAAAACGCTCTTAAAGACGGCACACTTAGCCTAGCTGGTCTCGAGTGCACAAGTTCTCAAGTCTGTATCTCCAAAACTATTACTCGGATAAACAGGAAAAATTAGGAAAATATTCTAAAGGTATTGTAGAATTTAATAAGACAAAAAAAAATTGATTTTTTGCAACCCGTAAATTCATGTAACCCCTTAAATAAGCAATGGATCTGAGGTTGTAGCGCGACTGCYCATAAATGCCGCACGTTTTGTAATTCGAAAAAGCTATTTAGCAAACGTRTTCACCAATACAACGATGATATCGAGACAACTAGAAAATCATGTAGTGTATGTCAATGCCACCAAATAGGCTCTTAATTTATTGTTCAAATTCTATATCGTCCCCTCAAAGTAATCGCCCTTGACTGCCTGTCGAAATTGTTTGACTTGATTTGACATATTTTTTCGGCTTTGGTTCTGCTTCGCCACGATATTCGGCCGATTGATTGTCTTTTCCCGGTCGTAAGCATAGAGCCGAGACTCATCGCCAGTTGCTCATAAGACTCATACTTTTCGTGACATCCTGGTATACGAAAAGCATTGTTTCACAGACGTCGATTCTCTAGCATCAATTCCTTGAGTTTATTAACGTGTTGATTTGCAGTTGATGTTCCTTGCCGTCCTGGATATTGTTTAAAAAAAAGTGTTGTTGGATTACATACAAAAATGAGTTTACACATTTACAATTCTCAATACTATGTTTTCGAATCGTTATAACTTATAACTTTAAGAGACATGTGAAAACCCTAATTTTTATTTAAACAAGTGTAAAAATTTAAAATTTTACGACTTTACGATGCTTTAAGACACTTCATTATTTTTGAGGTTATGTGCACTTAATTTAACATTACTTCCTTGCTTGTCAAAACAATCTAATGCCAATTTGTCATTTAGATGACATCATCTAAGAATATTRAAGAATATACTCCATAATCAGTAAAAGCTATCATATCGTCAAAACAAAAAAAATCAAACGTTTGCCTGATAAAACTTATTTTAGAGTAAGAAATAATATGATAACCAAGGAAAAAGCACCTTTGCCTTTTCTAATATCTACAGGTTATATGCAGAACTCGTCTTTACGATCTAGACAGCTGATAAAAACCAAACAGTGTTCCCAGCAAGCGCACTTTTAGATTAATATTTGTAAATAGTAGAAAATCGCGTTGTTTACTTTTTGCTTTATGATTTAATTATTGTTCTTATATTTACTCTCGCAATCATAAATTTTATTTATAAAGTATTGCTTGACGTCAATGGTTCTTTTTTCATTTCTATTTTATTGCTGGCTTCCCCACCTTAGATATAAAAAAATACTAATAAGTATAGGAAAAATCAATGTTTCTTTTCTGTTTTCTTACAAAATTAAGATGCTAAACTAAAGCAAATATTTTCATTAGGTGTAGAATTCCAGCAATTTCTACAAAACCGAAAGTAAACTAGACTCAACAGTTACAAATGTTCAACTTCGGCGATAAGGAAGGTGGAATTTGTTTGCGGCAGCATTAGTAAGTAATTCCAAATATCGCCCAATTAATTCTCTTTAATCGCCAAATAGTCATGGGTGAATTGTGACATAGACTTAGTGAATTACCTGCCATTGGAAGAAATGGAAAATTGCGCAGAAATTTTTAATAGAGGCTAGTAGGGAAAATACTCTTATAAGTATATGCCCATGCTGTTAATAATTGGAAAATAGGAAGCTTTCATGGAAGTCTAATATCGTGAAGAGAGCCATTGACAAAAATTGAGACTCTGATCGGCAGTGATCCTCTGGCTAGACTATGTTTTATGTGGTGAAGGCCCTGGAAAAGAACGTACTTGCCGGGAAGTATGAGAGCGTTCAATGAGCGGCGCTCATCAGCATATGTAAAACACACACAACAACAAAAGGTCCACTCCAACCATGCCACTGAAAGACATTTTGGGTATAGTGCCCATAGATATCGCCGAAAGGTTTACTACCGCGTAAGCTGCTATCAGACTCAAAGAATCTGGGTTTCTAAATGAAYGCTTATCTAARCATACGGAAATCCYCACACGCTTTGACTTTTTACCRGATTTCTTGGATCATGGMRTTTTCTCTGCCTACATACCYGCTTGGAAGCTRTGGGTGGGCAGAGACCGCTGGAGAAGAGGGGAAGCGAGCCTTACCGACTAAAGCAGGGTTAGATCTCCGAAATAACAGATAAAATCAGGGACGATTCCGGTAACGTAGAACCGGAAGTTGTGGGAATTGAACATATGTCCGGCGTGCTTTGAGTCCCCACATAACGCTAGACACCTCTGCTAACCCCACACATCTAACACCCTTGTCCTTTGGTCCAAACTCGTCGAAACAGCACGTTTCCTGGGCCTACCAATGGATTACGTCGATGACAACCTATCTATTCCTTACCATCCTAACGGAGAATAGGTACCCGTTACAAAAATAACAGGAGCAGTGAGCTTCTTTACGGATGGGTCAAAGCTTGGGAGATGACTAAATGCCTTGTTTTCGCGAAACACGAATTGTTGCGTCGAGGCCTACTTTATCGACTACAGACAACGTAATTGAAAGATTATAGGAATTGGAGTATCGCTGGGTCATGTGTAGAATAARTGGATATTTTTTCAAAAATTTCGTTTTTTTCCGGCTTGTATTTACGCCTGATCCTCCTAGGTGAGGTTTTAATAGTTACCCGTGTRTATGAATATTGTACCAAAGGGGGTGTATTTATTTAATCGTATGCTCGAAAAAGTTTGCAGAGAACAAACATAACTGAGACAAATATAATATAATTTTCTGAGAACACATAAGTCGGTAGTACATATAAATAAATTTTACGGCCGCCTGAGTTTCTAGCAATTACTACAAAAACAAATATTTATTTTAGAAGGCAAAATCAAACTGCACTTTGCGGTTTTTCAAGTGACTGCCATGAAATGGTAGCAATTCGTAGGCGCAAATTGCTAATTAATATGAGCCAGCTAACTGAAAGWATTAGAAAATATTTCCATATGTACATATATATTCCCATTTACAAATAATTATTTGTTGCATGGACTCCACCTGCTTTTTATCACCAACGTCTTTGGCTCATTTAGAAAATCTGCATTGCGTTTATATTTTCTTTATGCGCCGCATCTTTTATTCCGACGGYTTGTTTGCATTATCTCTCTATGCGAGTAAACACAAGTTCGGCCAACAGCTTTTTGTGGCCACCTGGCGCACTTTGAAAGCGATTTCTGTTGCGTAAAATGTGTAAATATAAAGTTAAAGCGCCACAGCAGACGCGTTCGACAGAGCGCACACATACTCAAACATAAAGGGTGATTCAATGTTTTCTACTTTTTAAAGATAAAACAYAGAAACTTCACATTTAATGGAAAYGTTTATTACCATTCGAAAGAAGATTCTTTGGCATTTATTTTTTTGAAGTTCAGTTMAGTTCAATTTTCGATGACTTCTTCGAGCATTTCCACAGSAAAAAGTCTAACGGTGTGATATCACACCGYCGCCGARATCACGWRCTTCAATYTCAGSCATCAAATAGTCGGTTATCATCGCGAGATAACGGTTACSTACTCTCATTTRYGAAGAAATATGAACTGATGATTCCAACGGCCCACAAACCACACCAAATCGTTGTTTTTTCTAGATGAATTGGCAGCTTTGGAATCTCTTGAGGTTATTCTTCGTCTCAAATGCTGCAATTTTGTTTGTTTACATACAAATTGAGCTTGTAATGGACAACTTCGTTAAACAAAATTTKGCCCAAAAATGTCGGATCTTCTTGGAACTTTTCAAAAGCCCATAGAGCGAAACAACGTCGCTTGGGAAGGTTCAGTTCTTGCACAAGCTGTATGTTGTATGCATTCAATTTAAGATCTCGATGCGCCAAGTCGTTCCATACATCCGTCCGAGTTATTGCGAACGGTGCCGAATCGACTCCCCATGGTCTTCGTGTATAGTCTCAGCTACAGCTGCCACAGTGTTTCTTCACTGAGTGGTGGACGTGGTCTATTCGGTGGAATATTATCCAGTAATGAATGCTGAATATAAATAACGTAAAGCGTAATCTGTCACAAAAAAAAAAAAAAAAAACTTATGGAAAAATACCTCTGCGTGGTTCACCCGTTATATAAGCATAAATAGTTTCTACAACATTTAGTGCGCACTTTCCAAATATCTAAATTTTTTGTTGTTAGCGGGCGTTCAGACGCGCACAATTTTGTCGCTCATTATCGACAGATTTTCTTTTGGCGTCCAGTCCAGTTGAGTATATGTGTTCAGCACCTCGAGTAGAGCTCTTCTGTCTTCATTTCACAAAATTTTCACAAATGTGTTTGCGTTTCGGCTACGCGACAGYTACAATTAATTGCCATGAATATATTAAATACCCGCTATTAATATTTTGAAGACCAAATTTATGATGGRAATTTCCTAATCTATCGGAAGTACTAAATACTCGTGAATTTTAATATAATTTTTTTTCTCACAAACTATTCATGAATTAATTAAATTTATTGTTCGACTTAAAATTATTTTTGAATTAAATCCTATACGGTTAATAGAAATATATTTGAATGAACACATCTGAATATTTTTATGTAAGTATAAAAAGTAAAAGTAGCTCCATTTTTGCTATTAAATAATTTAATYGTTTGGGTGACAAGAGCGTCCGTGTGCGAACTGGCACTAATTTGTGTGTACGCCATGTTGTATGATCAACTTTCTTCCTTTCTCTCACCCACTTCGCCTAGCGGTTTAATTTCATTCGATAAGCGGGTGGTAAATGAACTGTAAATGTGCAAACAACGAATTCGGTCGTTTGTGTACAACATGTTATTATACCGTTATGTTTGTTCCGTTCTCGCATGGCAAATTATTGATTTTCCATGTTGTTTATGTAATGCCAAAATTAAACGGAAATGGTWAGCGATTTTGCGAAGAGTGCGCGTGAAGGGTCAATAAGCTTAAGGTGATGAATAAAGTAAATATGTTAGGTTTTTGTTGGAAAATTTGGTTGTGTTATAACGCCACGTGGCGATAACCGTGACCGTTTTTCTAGCTACGTAATTCCAAAGACAGGATAAATTTGAGTATTTGTCTGCATACCTTTCACCATAAGAAGGAGTCTCCTTGCCGATGTATGCCTGGCGTTCTCCACCTGGTCKTTCCAACRGAGTGGAGGTCTTCCYCATCTTCTGCTTCCCCCGGCGGGTACTGCGTCGAATACTTTTCCYTCGACTCATAACGCCGACTTACCAGATGTTGTCAAAGTACATGCCTCYGTACCATATCGCCATACGCGAACAATTAGTAACTTATAGAGTTTGGTTTTTACCCGTCGAGAGAAGACTTTATTTCTCAATTGCTTACTCAGCCCGAAGTAACACCTGTTGGCAAGAGTTATTCTGCGTTGGATTTCGAGGCTGGCATTGTTGCTGGTAATACTGGCCGCAAGGTAGACGAAATTATCTACGACTTCGAAGTTATGACTCTCAGCAGAGAAGTGGGAGCCAAAGTGAGAATGCGGTAAATGTTTGTTTGATGACACGAGATATTTTTCATGCCGTCATTCACTACCAGACCCATTTGCTTCGCTTCTTTATCTATTCTGGAGAAAGCAGATCTAATTTCGGGGTTGTTGAGGTCAATGATATCAATATCATCCGCGTACGCCAGCAGCTGTACGCTCTTATGGAAGATGGTACCTTCTCTATTTAGTTCTGCAGCTGAAATTATTTTCTCAAAGAGTAGATTGAGAAAGTTGCACCTTATCTGATACCTCGTTTGGTATCGAACGACTCGAAGAGGTCCTTGCCGATGCTGATGGAGCTTTTGGTATTGCTCAACGTCAACGTTGCCGTATTGGTTTTGCGGGGATTCCGAATTCAGAYATAGCGACATAAAGGCAGCTTCATTTCGTGCTGTCAAAAGCACCTTTGAGCATCGACGAAGATACGCAACATATCTATCGTCACTATAATTGCAATTAATGTCTTGAATTTAAATCTAACGTTCCAAATAAAATTCACAGCTTCCCAACAATTGGTCCAGAAGCTGGAAGTTTTTGACYTTGAAGTCCACTAATTTCACTTCTTTAGATATTTGTAAAAATAAAAAAAAAAAACCGTCGGACCTATTCAAAAGCTTCTCACTTCTTTCCAAATTCCATTTTTTGGATCTGATATAAATTTGAGCACTATTGTAAATCGAGTACTACTGTGTTTTTGATTTTTATACTCTCGCAACAAAGTTGCTAAAGAGAGTATTATAGTTTTGTTCACATAACGGTTGTTTGAAGGTYCTAAAACTAAAAGAGTTAGATATAGGGTTATATATACCAAAGTGATCAGGGCGACGAGTAGAGTTGTAATCCGGATCGCTGTCTGTCCGTCCGTCCGTGCAAGCTGTAACTTGAGTAAAAATTGAGATATCATGATGAAACTTGGTACACGTGTTTCTAGGCTCCATAGA
>NW_017537323.1:1490762-1511502 GCF_001853355.1 Bactrocera latifrons
CTTGTTTAGTCATAAAATTTGTTTTTGCATTCAAGACATTACTTTAATGACAAATTGGAGCCATTTGTAGTGTACTTTATTCTTGGTTTTATAGCAGGCTATATCTGTGTTTTTTCTATAAGCAAATAATGCTCCAAAGTAAGATATGAACTTTCTTATGGATTTTTGACTCTGTCTCGAAGCTGTAATATGTTGGAAACTATGTTCTTTGAAAGAAAAGCACGTGATACAGTTTTATTCATATTATACGTCGCCAGGGGTTCGTTATGCTCCAACGCGCTGAATTCCTTAGTGATTTTACGATTATATATAATACCGAATGCCATACCTGTGGATATTACATTTAGAATGAATGAAAATCTACGATTTCCTTGACTGTATGTTCCTTAACGCTAAACATTCAGCTCTTGTATGAAAAACTTTTTTTTTTACAAAATATCTTTATAAATATACTTTGACATGGATTATTGTCCAATGCATCGGTATAATCTCCTTACAGATTTGCCAGTTAAATTTTTTGGATTTTTTTATTTGTGTAGGGTATCCTAACGTTTTTTCTTGTATTATGCCAGTTTATGTGTTTGTTCGTTTCGCTACTCTCAAAAACTTGCCGAATTGAATACAGCTAACGTGACTAATTTGCTTTGTAATCGGGCATTTGTAATGAATTAAAAATTTCGCTTCCTTCAGAGAATTATTCGTGCGTGCCAAAGCATTCTTTAGGCAGCAGCGGAACCTCAGCGATCTGCGYTATGCTTTGTGGTTTAACTTCAATGAATGTGTATTTTTGGCGCAAGCCTGCAGTAAATGCTCACCCATGTGTGAATGAATATCACTTAAGCGTACGCGGTAGATAACGACCTTGAACTTTGAACACACTTTATGGCAGTCGCACACATTTCAGCTGCCTATCAAAGTGTTGAATGACATAATTTGACAGCTGTTGATGAGCTAAAAGAGAAGAAATTCAATGTAAAGCATTTGCAATTGCTTGTTGTTGGTGTATATGTASGCATTTATGTTAATAGTGGTATATAAAATGTGCGACCACGCGGTTACCACATGCATTCACAGAATGCAGCGCGTAGAAAAACAACAACAAAAATTATATTTTATTRTATATGGTCGAGTAATAAAATTTAATCTGAATTTATATTGCAACATGAGAATTTAAATGTTAATAATACTAGTGTCCATACATACATACATACATACAAGTGTGCTATTTGCGTTCTAGCGGGTGGATGCGCCACTTGCGAGCGGCTGTTAGTGGTCATTACTACCTTTAGTCGGMACTGCAGCTGCATATATTCATTTATTTAATTGAGTGTTGAGCAATTTCTGCTTTTGGCGCGCATTGCGCGAATATTTCATTTTATAATGTCATTTGATTGTGATTTTTAGTGAAATAAATGCATACATAATCGCTGGTACACCTTCCTCATATGTGTATGTGACATATAATTTTTTAAATATTTTACAAATTTCATATACATTTTTGTCGCATTATTACACACACCTTTTGCGAATTTGTCATTTTTGTCATTTTCAATTGTGCATTAAATTTTTAGTACAAATGAATTATTGCACAATTTTTATGGCAAAAATAAGAATGTGATATGATTCTTGTGATGTTACAATGTCCATTGACGCCATTAAATTGCTGCCTAACAGTTTGGCGGATAACCCTCTTAACATTTTTTGAAGGAAATTTTCGTAATACTTGCATTTTTATTGTTATATATTTTTTGTTTTGTGATTTGATACCATGTAACTTCATTAAAATTATTAATAAAAATAAAATCAATTCAATTTGTTAACCTTCAAAATTTAAAAACTGGAAAAACGTTAATTTCGGTTGCGTCGAAACAGAATATGGTATATGGAAGATATATGTTCTAGTTCTAGGTTAGGTTGATCTGGTAGACCAATAAACCACGCACATACCAGTTTGGTTCTTTGCGATACCGAATGGAGTTAGGTTCAAGTGGAGAAGTCATTCTTTAGGATGCTTGCGCTTGATGCGACTTTTAACAGACTCTGCGCCCTCACTATCGATACCCSCTCTAGTGTATTATACCGTGGGAACCCCAGATGCTTACACCGTAGTACTGCCAATGCGGTACAAGTGCACCAGAGATGCTCCATTGACCATTCTAGACCATTCCTACAGTCTTCTCATTCTGTCAGTTCCATTCTACGGGCGTGTGTCGCCACTAGACAGTGACCAGTTAGTATTAGTAAAATTGAATGTTTTTGAATGCTAGTATACTATTCTCGTCCACTATTTCTATTTTGTGTTGTCGTGGTGTAACTTCCTATCAGCTGCGATGTCTTGACGGACCCAATTGACCCTTCGTTTAAGTCTCTTGATTACTTCCACGTAAAACTTGGCTTTGACGGTTTGTCCAAAAGGAACAAATTTATGGTGCACGAAGCCTTTGATGTCAAAAAAGACAACATCTCTGTCGCAGATTTACCGAGTTCCACACAGTGGTCCAGCGAAAAAAACCTCCCTTATGCCTAACTATATGTTTGCTCAGAAACCATTACCGGCTGTGGCCGAAGGTTCTATATGAAAATTCTCCTGCAGCTAGTAGTCGTTCCGCCGATTTTGAAGCGCAAGAGGTCTTAAGGTGGCAAGTGGTCTGATATAAAAAATTTCTTCAAATATTGTAGCAATTAAAGCAGGAACAGCGAAAAACGCTGCTCCCTTCCTTCCTTAGCGAGCAAAATGTATAAAAAGTTGAGTCCATGGTAAAAAGCAGCATTCAGCCATCTTTGTTTGTTTTCATTTGAACAAGGTTGCCATTGCATCATTTYGTATACATCTAAGTTTTCAATTAAAATTTTTCATAATATAAAATATCAAAACTGAAAACAATCTATTAAAATTRGTTTATATATTTATAAATAAAAGCATTCGACTCTGATTTCGAGTTATTTTAAGAAAATTTCAAACATATTGAAGACACGGTATATCGAGATTGGCAACCCTGCGTTTTGCGAGAGCAACCAGCTGACACGTTTCTACGGCAAAAATCCAAATGCCGTGGATTCCTACGGCAAAGAGGATGGGAGAAGCGTTTGGCGCTGTTCACTTACATTGCGCATAAGATAGGTCGTATCAGCTGACAAGGGCCACGGGTCTAAATTCTAAATTCACGGGTTGAATTCTATTGACAATTCAAGCTCAATTCGAGAATAGAAGTTCGAGTTATTTATATTATTATTATAGTATTTTAAGTAATCTGTATATAAATTTCCATTAAAATTCCTAGTACTTTTCCTACTAWATAAAGTATATTACTTTTGTTAAATTTTTTTAAAAATAATTTCTTAGAATTGTAGCGAAACAGCATTTCTTCTAATTCCATTAGGAAATTTAAAGTAATTTTTCCGACCATCTTTTAATTAGTCACAATGTCGGCGCTCTTCTCTAATACATACACATTCTGATGATTTATAGAAAAATAATATAATATTTTTGCTCTAAAATTCTCTYTCTTTTGCCAAAATTTGCATATCCATATTAATTGTTCAAACGCTAATTGTAAGAAACAAATTTTTCCTCTTTTGTCACATGCTCTTTGCAAATTAGAATTGTCATCTAATATTTTGCGACTTTTGCGTAGCATGCGAGAATAATTAAAATATCGATGCTTACATAATTATTCTACATGCCTTCTATACTACACAGCATTTATTTTACCACATTGCATAAAAAAAAGTGTTCTGAAAATAAGAATCGAAATTTATTAAAATGTTAAATAATTATTTCGTACTTGGCGAACAGCAAACCTACATTTTTGTTCCCTTATACCCTTACAATTAACTTGACGATTGGAAGGTTTCAAAAAAGGCCCAAAAATAATAATACCGCTCGACGGTCGGAGCGCTCGGAGTGCACACCTCAAACTTTAAACGCGTTTWTCTCAAAATACACTTTTTTAAACTGGAGGACATGATTCTGGTCGAACTACTCAACCGATTTGTTCACCTTTTTTTTTTTAAACGTTCACAAAACGTTATGACAAATGTTTGTAAAAAAACATGGAGAAAAATTAAAAAAAAAACGTTAATTACTTTTTATTTATTTATGAAAATTTTTTCATGATTCTAGTAGATACGATAAGCACTCAGGTACTTGTTAAGAATAAATTGGTTTTTTGTGTTTCACATGATCCAAACATGAGAAATCGTGTCCCCCAGTGAAAAAACGCATCTCATTCACYCAACCATTTCTCCGACAGCTATTATCAAAAAAGTGTTTATACACTCCACGATATACTATACCTCATGATATGCGTAAAAAGTTCTATTGTAGAATAAAAATTTCTATGAAAAAAAATGTCAAGAAAAACAGGCCAGATTACCCTACTGACCCCTTAAGAGTTTTATAATCTATCGAACTTCAACAAGTGCTTTTGTGGATCACTTACATCAAGTTCACAAAATTTTCGTTTGTTCAAACTTCTCGAAAGAGGAACCTAGGAAAAATACTTCAAAGCGGGTGTCTAACTCAATGTATTTTCATCGTAGCTACCGGAGATAATTCTACAGCTTCTAAAACTGTTGGATTAGCATTAATTTAATTGTAACTCTCGATTTTTAATATCTTTTCTTGGCTTTGTAGTAAATTCAAATTGATGTAGACTGATCGATTTTGATGGTGTTTTCACTGGCATACGAGTATAGCTAATAGGGAATACCTTAGAGTATTTTTTCCGCGGATTTCTATAATTCCGTTAGATTTATTAGGCCGTTCAACATTTTTTTTTTCATATAAGAAATTAAATTTTTTTTTAGAATTTTTTAATTAACATTTTTCTATTAACAAAAAAAATCTGAGATTTTGGGAGAAATATCCTAAACTCGACGCCATTCCCGGTTTTGATACCCGCAAAAACATGCAACACAWTAATACTTCAGTGCCTTATACAGTTTTTATTTTAATTTTTATCCTTTAATTATGGGTCTTTATAGGTTTTCGAGTAAGGATATTTTATGGGCATAGCATTGGTTCTATTCTGTCCAACCACAATACCTAACTTCTTATGGTGCTATGAAATATGTGTTTCATTAAGATGGCTGATTGTACTGAGCTGTAACTCCAAATATATTTGAGATATACAAGTAGACTATCAAAATTTGAAAATTTGCAAAACATTTCTTTTTTTCGAATTTTCACACTAGGTGCGCCCCTTGAAATTAGTAACAATTTGCCGGTAGTTTAACAATCACCACTGACGTAAAGAATGACAAATGAAACCGGCCACAACTGACAGCTGTTGCTAACAACAAGTCGGGCAAAAGCGAAAATAAACATGTTGCCGGTAGTGTAGAGAGTGGCAGCGAGCTAAAACGCTCGTTTTGTGCTAAAGAACAAAAAAATTAAACACGTAATAAGAGAAAAATAAAAAGGTGAAGTGATTTGAAATGTGGCAACATGCCATTGACAAAAGTTTTGGGCGTTGATTGGACCAACACATATCACCGTTTGGATATGCCTTCAAATGGGCGCAGAGCACCAATTCTTATAGTCTTGCAACATGTTGCCACAGCGTATAATAGTTTAGTTCACATAACGGTTGTTTGTAACACCTAAAAACCAAAACGTACAATTATCTGCTGACCAAAGTGTTTTCTCAATAAATCCATTGAGGATTCGATGTGTGAGAAGTGGCGCCATCTTGTTGAAATCAAATATCAATTTCAGGCATCAAATAGTAGGTTACTATGATGCGGTAAAGGCTGTCCGAGGATTCCACCGGCCCACAAACCACACTAAGTCGTTGTTTTTTCTGGATAAAATGCAAGTTTTGAATCTTTTCACCTTGCTTTTCGTCCCATATGCGGCAATTTCGCTTGTTTACATACCCATTGAGGTAGAAATGGCTCTCATGGCTGAACAAAATTTGGCTCGAAAGCGTCGGATCTTCTTGGAACAGTTCAAGAGCCCATAGAACGAAGCGATGTGACATTAGACGGTCTTCGCATACACCCTCAGCTACGGCTGATATATTTTCTTCTCTGAGTGCTGGACATCAGTATGCCGATTATGTTGACCAGATATAACGAGATCCCCAACTCTCCTGTCACTGGTAATGTGAGAACCGCTAACCTACCGAACTTTGACAGGTGACTGGATTGGGTAGGTTTTGACGTTTTGCAATTGGAATGACTGGAACGGCCAGATTGAAATTATACCAAAAATATATGTGAACGGAGGAATTTGTTGCCGCCGTTCAAAATCGCTAATAAAAATTTAAAACAATGAAAATCAAAGATAATGCGACATTTAAATATATTTCAAGAAACGTTTTGCGTAGTAGAATTATATTTCAATTACAAATGATTAAAAACATTTATTAATTGAGAACTAACAGGCTTAAKTCACCTTATTAAGTATTGAAAAATCAAAAGTTAGTTCTTTTAATATATCATAAAATCAAAGAAAAAGATGAGAGTTGGATACGACTTACGCGGGATCTATTATAAAAAGGCTATTTAATTAAAGTACATCTACTTGGATCACCCGTTATATTTTTCGTTATTCTAGTAGACTTTACGCCGAATATACGATCTGTGTGTGATTTATTTTAATGAAATTGCCTGAAAACATGTTCTTAAATATCTATCAAGTTATGTATGTATATCACATAAATCTCACTTCAGTTAACTAAGTTGATTTAAATATAAATATATCGGACATGAAACAAGATGTATTATTGCAACTACGTGAGTCTGCGGCCTTTAACGATTTCGTCTAACAATAAATATGGAATTTTTACACAATATTTTCTAATATAAAATTTTTCAACATCTGRAAGTATGTTCTAACCTTTGAGCTTTTTAAATTGTCGGAGTATACATTTTCGGTCACATTCGAGCTTAACCCTTCCTTTCTTGTTATTTTTTGCAAAATTTGTGTGACTAACAACGAGGCAGCAAATTTTTGATGAATAACAATTTTGGGGGAATTTCATACACATACCTACAGAARAAAACAGCTGCGGCGAAGTCGAACGGCAAATGACAAAGACAGACAATGCCAAAAGCAAGAATTATAAATTAGAAAAAGATTTTCAAAATATTTAAAAATATGTAGTTTTTTTATTTGTATTTTACCGCTCGCTAGCCAATCAAATTTTGAAAATTTKCTTGCACGCCGTTGTTGCCAATTTCGGCGAAAATCGCGTACAATGCGTCCGTTCAACGGTCAACAGCCGCGTGCCGCGTGCTGCTTGCTGTTTTTAATTTTGTTTGTATACTATACATGTATGTAYGTAGYTTTGCATTTTCATTAGYATTTAAGTATTTAAAAATAATCTCATACTAATTTATTTTTGAATACCTGTGTTTTGTTTCTGTTGTTTTTATTTTTGAGTGCTGTTGTTGTTCTTGGGACCTTGTTGCCGTCGCTTGCAATCACAAAAGAATCGTTTATTTTTATTGCACAAGTGCTACATCTTTCTCGCTTAACTTTATGTACTTGCTGCTGCTCCAGTGAATTGTGGGGCTCGCTGGTTGTGGACTCTTGGCGGAGTTGCTCGTAAATTATAAAAAWTTTTCCTTGAAGATTTGCCGTTTTTAACACTTTTATGGTTTCCTAAATGATTTATGGTTGCTGTGATTTTTCAATTGGCTATAAAATCTGCTTAAGTTATGAGTGTCCAATACAAAAATTGAGRGCTCTTTGCCAGATAATTTCAACCTGAACAGTRTGATCTTCCGTTTTGAAAGGAGCTTTGTCAAAGTTTTTGCATTGTTACTTTTGTTACTCTGATTGTAATTAAAAGCTCACCACGATTTTTTAAAAGTTAGTTTATTTAAATAAAACWCAAAAATGTATTTTCCTTATTACTATCATCCTGAAGGTTTTTTTTTTTGCTGCCTTCAGTCGCACATATTTTCTGGATATTGGATCCGGACCCAAAAGCGTTGAAGTTCATGACAATTTCTTACTAAGACAAATATGATAGATACGACACGTATATTTACTTTTGTTCACAGTACACTTTTGTTGAAATGTGTTTGATAGAAGAATACATGAAACTTTCTCACGAATACTCCGAAATCCGCCTCAGCAGATGATGCCTCTGCACTATACAGAGACGAAAATGATGAGTGATTTGTAGAGTTAGGTTTTTGTTTGTCGAGAGAGGACTTTACTTTTTAATTCGATTTCAAGGCTGATATTGTTGTTGGTGTTGATGCTCATTCCAAGACAGACGAAATTATCTACGACTTTGAAGTYATGATTCACGTGGCAGCTAAGTCGCGAGTGCTATGACTGTTAGCTTAGAAAGCAGAACCAACATCGCGGTTGTTGTGGCCAATAATATCGGCKTACGCTCGCAGCTGTACAAACTTTACCTTCTCTATTTAGCTCTGCAGTTCGTATTATTTTCTTCAGCAGTAGGGGATACCAAGTTCAGACAAAGCGGCAGAAAGGTAGTTCACGGGTCATTTCCAAGATTTGGCGCATGGTGAAATATGGCTAGTTGTTGATTTCCCAGGTCTAAAGTCACACTGATAAGTTCCAATCAGAGTTTTGTTGGTGGATTACAGTCTTTCACACAATACGACCTGATTTGTGATTTTAAGTAGTCTTATCCCAAGGTAATTGGCACAGATTGTGGAAACATTTATACGATCGTCATCGATTGGCCATCTCCAGATGTTACGCTATCACTGCCGTTCAGCAGCCCGTAGCATTCTTCGTTTTTTGTCTGTACATGCGTCTCGCTTCCCTCTTTTTTTTAAAAATTGCGTAAAACAAAACTTCTCCAAATACTTTCATAACGCCATTGCTGTCCTTCTTTTTTATTATTTTGTTTAGTTGTCCTATAGGCTTTTGAAAGCAATCCTTGTTACCAAGAGTTATGTCAGGACTTTTTGTGTTTATCTCGAAATGTCCGCTGAAACGACTTAAGKTTGACGTACAGTTTTTAATATCTTGTGTGTTTTCTTATTCCTTCATCTAATATATATATTTTTTTGATTTATCATAAAAATCGACTTTTTTTTTAATAAAATTTAGTATTTAGGTTATGTCTGAGTGCAGTTCTATTTTTATTATTATTGTTTTTGTACAATTTTGCAAAACAAATTTGTTGTGATACATTTTTGGTCCGCCATATATTGACGTCAATTGCCATATTGAACAAGTGGTCGCAACGTACGAATTATAAGTTCATTTGTCCTTCGTCTAGGGTTCGCCTTATGTCTTTGAGTCAAAAACACACCTATATTTTTGAGTTTTCTTTATTTTCGCTTTTGCAATGCTATTTGTTGACTTAGGTTATTGTTTATTGTTTTTGAAATAATTGAGTCACTAGCGATTCGAAAGTGGAATTTCTTAGAATGGTGAAATTTATTGGCATAATTTATAAATAAATTTTTCTGAATTTGTGCTGAAAGCATTTAATGATGAAACATATTTTTTACTGCGAAATTATTATTTTATTTTTATTTTTTTATTTTTTTATTTGCGATTTCTCAAAAATAAAATCGAACTTATTACGACATGTAACGATAATTCCCAACCCATTTTTTTTCTACTTTCAGGTGAGTTTTACTAAKCACGGAAGTTCCGAACTAATCCCACTTTTTATGGTGGTTTAGAGTTAAAAAGGTAATTTTTTYCAAAAAATATAATTTTCCTAAAAATGTGTCCGCCATCTCTCTTTCATAAATAACGATTACCCAACAACAATGCCAAGTAATGAGCCTCCGTCAACAAACTCGATATAATTAAAAAAATATAATCGCAATATATTCATGTAGAAAAAGGTTTTGTGAACCAAAAATAGCATATGAGAATTAACGGTAAATAGTTAAAAAAAAATATCGTATGCAACTGTAAACAAAAGCGACTTAGGTAACTTTCAGTTTCTTCCGCAAACGCATAATTTTCACATAGCCACGTGAAAAGCGTGTGAAAAGAGGGCAAACTTTGTTTAGCAAGTGGGCGAAGGTGAGCAAATGTTTGGTGTGAACGACAGTGTGAGGTGTTGCTGGAACCGTGGGAATTTTAGGTAAGCAAAGAGGCGTAGACAACAGTTCGCAGATGTGGCGCCGAGGTGACCGTTGTTGACCAAAACAGTTAAAACAACTAAAAGGCGGAAATGACAGAGTAAATACCATGAGAATGGACTTTGAAAGCGAAGAATTGTTGAAAAGATGAAATAAGAATTGTAAAAAAATTATATTATAATATTATATTATATAATGACCCGACAGAAATATTATACGAAGTTGATTTTGTAATTTAAGTACGAAGTTATGTTTACAAAAAATTAAGAAGATGATGTTTGTAAACAAAAATGGCTCAAACGATTTCCAAATCCGATAACCAATTTTCTTTAGTTTTCTWGTAAAAATATTACCCTTTTTATTGGTGTAGACACCGCTTATGCGGTTATAGCCGAGTTTTCAACAACGCAGCAATTGTTCTTCTTTTTCGCTGTTTGCCGCCAATTGGAGATTCCAAATATAGCCAGGTCCTTCTCTCCCTGGTTTTTCCAACGGAGTGGAGATTTTTCTCTTGCTCTTGATGACGATGGGCTTCAACACTCGAAGATTCTTAATAGAAGGGTTAACCTACGGAAGAGGGTCGGGCAATGGATGTTATTTTGCCTTTCAATGCCGTCCAACAGTTTCCTTATACCGAGTTACTAAGGAGTGCTCTCAGAGAGATAGTGTACAAGTCGAGTAGAAAATGGTTCCGCTGCCTGTAGTGTCTGGGTGCGTAACTTGGCTGCACCAAGATAGTGGTCCGAGTCGATATTAGGCGTATGCACGTTTAAAACACTAGAARCGTGTCTTCCGTCTATCAAAACATGATTGGTCTGGTTGATGGCTTTTCGATCCGGAAAGAACGAGATAGCTTGATGAATTTTCCTATGCTGGGATCTAGTACTAAAGACAATCATATATTGGGCGCGGCGAAGTTGACCATCATCAATCCATTTGTGGATGTTTCAGCATAGACGCTGAATTTATCGACCGATGTACCAAAGMTACTTTTCTTGCCCACCCTGTCTCTAACCGAAAATCGAATTTGTGGTCCTTTATATGGCTACGGTAGTAAATGCCACAAGTCCTACTCGTCGCAGTTCATGTCCCATTCATCGCATTTCTTGGACAACGGTCTTGTCAGCTTTTACTCTTACGAGGACATCAACCAGAAGCCATTATCGGAGACTATTGCATATAGTTGGAATAAAAAAACAATTAACAATTTCTTACAAGCTACAGCTAGTGGCCAGCTAATGCTTAAATCCTTTAAAACTAGACTTTGTAAACTTTTAGGTAAATAAGGGGGTAAATTTGATTTGGCCACAGMCAAACGTTACAACAATACCAATATTGTGTGCGAGTACAATAAAAGTAAATAAAAGCTTGGGAAATATGAGACAAAAGGAAAATATGTGCACACAAAATCAACAAAGGAAGCGAWTAGGAAATTAGCATACAAAAGAGGAAAATTCAAACATAATGCTTACATATGGACATTCATCTATGTGTATCTGTGCGAAGTATTATATTTTACATTTTCTTA
The DNA here is from genome assembly GCF_001853355.1 of Bactrocera latifrons. Taxonomy (NCBI): domain Eukaryota; kingdom Metazoa; phylum Arthropoda; class Insecta; order Diptera; family Tephritidae; genus Bactrocera; species Bactrocera latifrons. The sequence goes on from NW_017537323.1 coordinate 1,502,332, forward strand.
TTTTTCTTTTTGCTAAAAACCACATTATAACTGCAGCTGCCTGAAGCGCTCCGATTCCAGCRAACAATGACCGCAATTTTTCGCAAGATCTAACAGATAACACGACTATACTGCATTTGTATATATGTTTACTTGTGCAGATATTTTGTTGCAGTAATGTGCATATTGTCTTTATGGCCCRTTGTTGCAAAATTGTTTCAATACAGAGTGTGCTGCCAGCTGGGGCTAGCGGATGACCAATGCGTTTGGTTTAAATACAATAAAAACGAATTACATACTCGTAAATGCATAGGGTTTCCCAGCAGACACTAGCTAGCTCGTTTGACACTGATATATGGTCACTCTGGCTTTTCAGAGATCAATAAAACTGAAGGTTAAGTTATTGAAATTTCATGAGGCGCAATTTTAGATTAAGTTTAATGTCTCTGAAGTGACAGAGTGTTGTATTGTTACGATGTAGCGAAAACTCTACGTTAAGGGGCTATACCAGTGCGACGCATGGAAAAGTAGGCGATTTTCGTGAATTTTTTTAAAAGAAAGTACGCGATTGAATATTTCGAACTTCCTTGAACGTAATAAGGTATATTTTCAGCTATATTTTAAGTTTTTTTTTTGTTTACAAAAATATTGGCATTCTTCGGTGGTGCCAAAAAAAGTGCTTCAACTGCTGGCATGATTCCGGCCGAATGGGTAGCTGAAACAAAAAAAATTGAAAATTTTATTAAACTTAATGATATTTCCTATACAATATCGGACGATCTTTGAAAAATATCAAAAATTAACAAAATGGTGTAATTTTGAAAAAAAAAATCGTTTTTTAAGTGTAAAATGGTTGTTTTTTAATGCCAAATTGACAGATTTCAACCAATCAAAATAATCGTAAGTTATTGTATAGTAAATGTATTCAGGAATACTCAGTTTTTATTTGAAGTCGATCGGTCAATTTCTCGTTGAGTTATGACGCCAGCAATTTTGAAAAATATCGTTTCGAGAAAAACGCGTTCRAAGTTTCACTTATAGTATATATACATATATGTTTGCWCCTCCGAGCGGTCCATCTTTATAACGCTGTCATTCAAAAACTATTCAAGATACGACCTTCCCGATTTCAGAGAATATTTATGGCAATATAAGGTATCGAAAAAGCAAATAAAAAAACATTTTTGTTTTTGAAAGTGTCACACTGGTATAGCACCTTAAGGAAACGGATCTGGAAACTATTTGGTTAGTATTTGATCGATAGACTATCCACAACAGCGAAACAAAGCTGGCAGCATTTAGACTCTCTATTTGTATAGCTCCACATTATTGTAAGATAAATTTTTATTCAGCAAAAAAATTTGATTTCAAATCGAGAACTTAAAGTCCAACTGTTGCTTTTGAAAACTGTCTTCATGATTATTGAACTCCTTGAAAATTACTCCTTATTAACGTTGAACAAGTATTGAACTTAAAGCTCAACTACCACTCTTACAGGCCCCTTAATGTTTCTCTATGTGCAAAGCATCGTATGCGTTGCATTGTCAAGCCTCTTATTACTGTATTTTGTTTTCCATGCTTAACAGGCAATATGCGCCGACGAAGCGCTACAAAACAATGGACACATTCGAAAAACAAACAATGCTAATTTCAGTGTGAAAGAAGCAAAACTAAAGTAATAAAAAATAAATTTTTAAAGCTGTCATAAATAAAGTTGTTACTTTAGCAATAAAAAAGGAATAAAAAATGTAGACAAAAATATGAGATTTCTAAAACAATAGCGTTGAATTGGTTTACGAGTAGAAACAATGCTTAGAAACAAATTTGTGGGAAAATGTATTGCGATAAAGAGACGACAAAATGCTTTAAAAATATATGGGAAGAAAATACAAATAAAAATACTGAAATAAATGGGTTGATAACACCGTTTTTCTAAGATTTTCATCTACAAAATAGTTTGTTCGACATTCTTTCTTTGAGTTGCTTTACATAAAGTCTAGCAGCGTCTTATCGTACCACCGACGCGATAAATTCTTTATCACTCTTTTAGATTTTCACCTTACAATGGAGACCTCTTAAACAGATCCAAACGAGTTTCTTTTTTGGAAATTATACCACTCTTCACATTTTCCGATACCATTTCTGTAAGTTGGTCTTTTCCTTTAAAATAGGCTTCAATATCTTCAACTTCCAGCGAACATCCTTTATAGGTGTTCGCAAAACAAACGAGCGTTGCTCTGTTTTAAGACTTAGCTTTCTCCGTACATTTCATTTTACAGCCATCCCACATCATTTGGTGGATTAGTTTTATTGTTTAATGCTTTATTGAACATCCATTCAGTTCACTGTCTTCGGAGCTTATAATTTTTGTACGGAATGCAATAAATAACCCAAAAAAACACTTATCAAACTTGACACATCAGCCGTGTATGTTGCTCGAGTGGACTGGAACTTAGCTCTTAAAGTCCCTGGTAATGCGTCTGCTGCTAAGATTCTTCTTCGTTTTCTTTATTGGCGTAGACACCGCTTACGCGGTTATAGCCGAGTTTACAACAGCGCGCCAGTCGTTCTTCCTCTTCGCTGTTTGGAGACTCCAAGTGTGGCCAGGTCCTTCTTCACCTGATCTTTTCAACGGATTGGATGTCTTTTTCTTCCTCTGTTTCCCCCGACGGATACTGCGCCTAAAACTTTCAGAGCTGGAGCATTTGCATTCATCTTTCATATCTCTTAATTCGCTGAACTATGTCAATGTCATCATATAACTCTTACAGCTCATCGTTCCATCGAATGCAATATGCGCCGTTGCCAATGCGCAAAGAACCATATCCTTCCGGAGAACCTTTCAAAAACTAGTAACGCCGACTCTTGTTATCATTGTCCATGCCTCTGCCCTATATAGCAGGATGGGAATAATGAGTGACTTATAGAATTTGGTCCTTGTTCGTCGAGAGAGGACTTTATTTCTAAATTGCCGAAGTAGCACCTGTTTGCAAAAGTTATTCTGCGTTGGATTTCGMGGCTGACGTTGTTATTGATGTTAAYGATGGTTCYGAGGTAGACGAAATTATCTACGAGTTCGAAGTTATGACTGTYCCCAGTGACGTGRGAGYCAAGTTGAGAGTGCGACGACTGTTTGTTTGATGACCGGAGCTGCCGCTAAGGTTATTGTAATTTATTTCTTCAGTTTGGAAGGTAGGCAAAGTGAAACTTCTTCTCTTTGATATTAAATGAAACCCCCCCTAAATTATATATACGTGTTAAGTTGCCTTGTAAAAAAGAAAAAATTATCTAATAAAAGCCACACCAAAGCACCAGTTCTCTTAAAAATGTAATGGGTTCTTTAATTTTCGTATATATTTTACGAAGAAGCTGTAATACAATTGCAATCAAAGAATTTTTCGGTAGAAGTGCAATGCAGTTTAATAGTCGAAAGCAAAACGGGAAGACCAAACAGAAAAAACAACCGCTATGTGTCGAATACTAGATGCCCTGCGATGATGGCATCACAAACTCAACAGTCTGCCCTTGACTGCTGTCGACAGCGCTTAACATTGAATGAAGCAGTGAGCCATGCAAAGCAGCAGTCAAGCGGCGCAAAGCAACAATATCAGCTGCGATAAAAAAAGTTTTTAGAAAGTTGAGAGGAAAACAGCGCAATCAAATTAAACGACGTTAATGCAAATGCTTGCTCTGGTCTCTTTTATTTTTTTATTTATTTATTTATTTTTTTTTTTGTTAAGTTTTTCTCATTTGGCGTTCACATTCACTCAAGTGCTTGTGGGTTGTTGGCGCTGTGAGTTCGAATGCAGTTTCTGGGTCCCGGTTTCTTAATTCGCTATTTTCGAATACTGCAACAAGCTGTGCAACAACAAAGCTGCACATCAGATACCAAAATAAATATGTAAAATAAGCAAAGTAAATAAAATAAAATAAAAAGTTTTTGTAAGCGTGGCGCGTCAGTTGCATTTATTTTTAAAAAACTTATCGCTTAGTATATTTAAGAAGCTTGTATCTGAAATACCTTCAAAAATATTATATTTTTGCTTTTACTTCTTGACGTTTTGCGAAATTGGAAATTGTGTTATGCAGATATTGTCTATTTTATTGGGTTTTGCTGTTTCAGGCTTTGAAATTAGTTTCCAAATGCTTGAGTTGATTAAGCGAAACTTTTAAAAAGTGGATGGACGTATATTATCGAATTGTACGAATGTATATATACATATATATCGGTTAATATAAACAATTTCTTCCTCTGGCCTGCATATATAGAATTTCAAGATTTCCGTTTAAACAGTTTATTTGCCCCCTTATATATCGTTCATGTTATGAGATAAAATTACAGAATTAGACAAAATTATTATAATTAATGTTATTTAATATCAAAAATACACATACATTCATATACCGGTATGAAGTGAGCGTTAAGATACAAATTTTCCATTGTTGTGAACGTGCCTTCATATTTTTCTGTTTTGTTGGAATGACATCTGTCAAACATATTCAATTACCAACAACATCATATATTATCAATGTGTTGAAATTGTCACATTTTGTACCGAAAAGTGATGATTTATGGAAGGCATTTCTTTCTTTTTCCATTTGAAGAAAAGTGCTGCAGAGTCGCATCGTTTCAACGGTTCAGAAATCTTCGAAGTCTACCTTGGAACCAGCATTAACAGCAACAACGAAGTCCAAAGCAACTCTTGCCAAGTAAAGTTGGCTTGACGATAAAAAAACAAACTATATGGCACAGAGGCATGTACGATGACAACATCTGATGAGTCGGCCTTAGAAATTTTCGAGAAAAAGGTTCTGCGAAAGATTTATGGCCGCGGCGAATATCGCATTCGATGAAACGATGAGCTGTATGAGATATACGATGACATTGACGACAGCGGCTACAATGGCTAGGTCATGCCGTATGTATGGACTAAAATACTTCAGCTCTGAAAATATTCAATGCAATCCTCGGCGGGGGAAGCAGAGGAAGAGGAAGACCTCCACTCTTGGACTTGGCTTCGCTTGGAAACTCCAATTGGCGCCACCTTGCGAAAAGAAGAAAGGACTGGCGCGCTGTTGTATATTACAGAAGGCCTTCATAAGGTGTAAAAATTGAAAAATGATTGATACCGTCCATCTGAAAGTGCGATCAAAATCAAAATAATTTTTTTATATCCTTTTGTGCTGTAAAAAGTGAAAGGTATTCTAGTTTCGGTGCAGCTGAAGTTGACATTTTTCTTGTTGTAATTTTGTATACTTAATTCCATTATTCTTATTGTATATGTGTTTTTGTTAAAAATTATTTTTAATATTATTTATATATTTCATTTCAATATCTTCGATTTATTTTTTATATTTTATTTTGCCTTTGTTTTATTTATATACCGTTCTATTTCTATACAAATTCATTGCTCGCAATTACTCGCCTTGCCTGTGACATTTCCCTGTCTGCGATCAATCGGCTCTGAGTTACGCGCCACCATCACCGTTTACCGTTCGCACATTAATCAGTTTACCGCTGAATGAGTGTGAATTTAATTTTATTTTCGGTCAAAGTTTCGGCAATAAATTATTGGAAACCGCAAAACCGCAAAAAAAAAAAATTTATAATTTAAATCAATTAATTTTACAATTCACTCTACCTTTCTCGTTACGCTACAACGCGCCAACAGATCCACTCCCCAATTTAATGAAAAATAAGCAATAACGACAACAATACAAAGCTTTAAGATTATTACAAATCGTAGGCATTGGTGGTGATTCGAAGGCGGGTCGACAAAATCTGTGCAAAGTTCGAACACTCATACGCACTGGTGTGCCCGGGCSGCGCTTGGGGAATATCGTTGCGCTTCAACGCTTTCGCAAGCATTTATCGGTGCGCTCGTTCATATTTATATCCGCAAACGCCCGCACATTTTAATCGAGCATATTTGTTTTATGGAAGATTTGCGCATTTCAAGTGCACCGCGTTATGAAAAAAACACCAGCGCCGTTGGCAGCTAGCAAATGCATTGCACCGCAGCAGCCGTGGATAGTTGGCGTTGGTGACAATGGCGGAGGCTTTGTCGCTTCGATTGCACTTGCCGTAATTTTAGTGCGCCGCAGCATTTGAGTGGCAACAGTCGGTCGTCGGGTCGCGTACTTAACTCTGTAAAAGTGCGAAAAAAAGCGCCAGTTAATCGTKGCTAAAGTCGTTTTGTGCGATTGAGCTACCAGTTTCTCTCKCTACGCCGTTTTATTCGAATGCAGTTTTGTGGCAATTTGTTGCGAAAAGTGTTTAATGTTCGGCCATATGAACGAGTGTTCAATGCAAGAAAGTGGTTTATACCGCCGCCAAAGTCCTTGAAAAAGTGTAATTAAAGCGTGAAAAGCAAGGAAGTAATGTGGCAAAAGTGCATAAATCGAAATTATAAAAAAACTGTAAACGGTAATTGAAAGCAATTAAGAGGAAATGAGTGGCGTTTTTAGCTCATTTCAGTGTTGAGCAGTTAAAACCCATCAATTGTTAGCAGCAAGCGATTTTAAGGTAAGGTCTGATAAAATCAGAATGAGCGAAACAAAAAAAAGTTTGGCATATCTACATATATCTAGAACTTAATAAAAATATATTATTAGACTAAGTATAAAAGTTTAGTTTGTTTCAAGTGTGTCATAACAATATTCAAGGTGTAATATGTTAGCAGAATCACCGATCTCAACTGATTCAACTTCAATTGAGACTTACCACAAATTGTAGAAATTATGTCGAATAAATGTAAATAGAGGTTTGAGTACCTTTATATACGATATATGGTGGCGAAGTGAGTATAAACGTCTGGTTAATGTTAGCATTGCCTCACGGTACTCAGAAACACGTAGACCAAAGCAATGAGTTGGTCAGCGCCCAGAAATAGACATTTTACTACCAATCGTTTGTGTGAAATAGATAGATTTAACAATTTTGCTGTTATTCGAGGCACACCTTAAACCTCTGCATACTTTAAACTCGACACTTTTTTGTAAWGGAAACTCACATCGASCTGACACACGGTCCATTCCTCYCTCATTCGGGTCTTACATGGTTTGTCCGGAAAGTAATTGACTGAGTCGATTTAAAAACAATTATTGTACCAATCGTTACAATTCTATAAAAACTTTCAAGATAKGCAATCTGYGTCGATGCAGCGCTGCTAGAGCGATTTCCACGTGTTGAAGGCGTCACGGACTGCATTCTCCGGAATAGCCTTGCGAGCCGAGACGCATGCTGCTTAGGTCCCCTCTGTCATTTACAAATACTTGCATTTCGTGGGCATTTTCAGTCAAGGACACAAAAAAATCTTGGGATAATTTTTATGAGTCCATGGCTCGTCACCTGTGATTACGTTATTCAAAAATTGGGGGTCACTTTCTCACATGTTCGAATTTTCTTGGCATTTCCACTCGCTTCAGTTTGTGGTCATCAGTGAGCTTTTGGGACCATCTTCGCGCACACCTTGCGCATGTTCAAGTACTCTGTCACAATGTCATCTATGCAATTAAAACTCTTTCTGGCCCTCCAAAAAGTGCAGATGGCACCGAAAAACATACAAGTAAACTACAAGTAATCTTCTTCTCATGATACCTGAATTAAACGGCTGGTGCGATTCCGCATCGTAAACTATTGCAGGACTGATGGGAAATAAGAAATGTAAAGTCAATTTTCATACAATTGCGGTATAATCTTGCTATGAGTTAAGTAGCATCGATCGTTATAAAAATTATATGCAAAATTATAAAAAAAAAACAGCTATTGAATATTAAGTAACGGAAAGACGTAGACCGTTTATATGGTATTTGACAGTTAGTTTTGGATACGTACTTATATTTTTGTACTAATACGTAGGCTGCTTTTATATTTCGGGATTTGKCAACCTGAGTGTTGCCATCTGGCAACTCACAACTTTATCATATAATTCTACATTTTTGATGCTATGCGTTCTCTGAACGTTTTTACATATGAACGCTATTTGTCTTGTTTACAGTAACTTAAAATATTCATCTCGGGAAAAAATGAGTTAGATTACTACGACTTTCGACGTGCATTAACGCAGTAGCATCGACGAATTTAATAGTTTACTATGTTTATGATGAAACGATGATATGGTGGAAGCAGTCATGAACATTGGATTGAAGAAAAAATTTTCACATGGGATCCCACAAAATTTCTTGATCGCTCAAAAAAGTCTGCATCAATTAGTCGAGAGAGATGATAAAAAAAAATCGGTGTTTCAAAACATGTCCATTTTCGGACGAACCCGAAAGTGAACAGCAGTATATTGTATGGGTGTTTCAAGATGAACCAAATCCAATTGAACAAGTCGCAATCATCACATTAAAAAAAAAAGCAGAACATTAAATTCTGAGACATATACATTTGTTTGCAAATTGTCTTTCAAGAAATCAGGAAAACCAACCACCGAAGTCGCATAATCATCACCACCGTGCTCTAAAACATCGACTGAAACAATTGCATTTTATTTCATTTTTGAGCACCTAAAACATCGAATCGATTGATCATCTTCCTCATAGTCCTGATTTGGCATCAACTCACTTCCTTTTATTGCCTTTTTATATTTTTGCTATCTTTTTTAGTTAAAAAGTTATACTCATTTATTTTTAAAAATAAGCTGTGAGCCACTTTATATATTTACCATTACAATATTCGATAATTGTAGAGGATATGGACAAAAAACACTTGTGTTTGCAGAAATGCTTTCACCCAGATTGGTTGATTCATCTCTGGTGGTGATATGAGAGCCACTTAGAGGACAAACTATGTCCACTTTTCACTTGATCACAAAATTGCGAGTTAAAATTGGAAACCGATATGTAGTACTCTTCTGATTCCATGTAAATAATTTCCTCAAATAATGAACGTATCGAGTCACTGAACTATACCATACATATTTACGGCCTAGAGATGCTCCTTTGTTTTGAAAATAATTCTCCCTTGTTGTATTAAAGGTACATTGTATAATTGCATACCCAGAGCATACATATACAAACAAGTTACTATATAATATTTTGCTTTTGTTTATTTAGTCCTCTTTTTTACATTTTGAATTTACACTGTTGGTAGTCAATGACAAGAAGTTATTTACACTTTTCATTAGCACCACAACAAAGATATTGTGACACATACAATAGATGTAAATATACGAGGTGTGTTCAAAA
>NW_017537324.1:0-8732 GCF_001853355.1 Bactrocera latifrons
AAATAAAAAAAAAATAAAAAAATAAAAAAAAATCTCCGAAAAAATTGTTCAGATCGGAACTATAGCATATAGTTTCCAAAGAAAGTGAACACATAGTTACTAAAAGAAATGTGCCTGTGAAGGGTATGTTAGCTTCGGTGCATCCGATGTTAAGATATTTTCTTGTTTTAATGTTTATATGAATATAATTATAAGCAATGCCAATTATTCAGACAACACCTCCAGGAAGAGGTAAATTAAATTAAATTGTCAAAAAAGATGTTACAATTGAAGAGCTAACAAAAAAGCTAGAGGAAATAAAACAATGGTGTAAAAACTCTCATTGGAAGTAAATACTTCAAAAGCCAAAAATATAAAAATTCAAATCAACCGATGTAAAGAAAATTCCGAAATTGGCAATAAGGTTGAATTCTCAATGGATGAAAAAGAACTACCTAAAGACCAGTTAAAAAACGAAAAGCGAAGTATTCTCCTGATCTTCCGGAAAAAAAGCCGATTAAGCCATATTAAAACCGCTTACCCCAATGTTAGTTCGCGGCCTCCACCAATTGTGATGTCTGGAGATGCCAACGGCAGTAATTATTAGCAACTATATACATATATGCTATTGCAAACTCGGAAGCAAAAATGTACAATTAAATTTTTAAATGATAGAGTATACAAAGCAATCATTTTCTCCATAGAGGACTACAGATGCATATAAAAAGCACTTTCGAGTGTAAAATATCTTGGTATAGCTTTGATAATAAATACAGTTGAGTGGGCCGGTAAGCATAAGACATCTGAATACACGAAACCAGACAAACATCAGCCTAAATGCTGTAACTGTGGCGAAGCACATCCACCTAACTATCGAGGGTTCCTTGTTGCCAAAGAATTACGAAAAATAAGAGCTAACACAATTTGCCACAGAACACAATGAACATCATCAACAAGAATATCCCAAAATTACAGCTGAAAAAACTACTTTTGATCAAATAATAATGATAATATATCCAACAACAGCATTTTATCACAGATCTTACAGAAACTCAACAAACAATACGAATACGGTTGAAAAATATCTTTTTAATATCAAAGATGTCTAAGTCTATACAAATTCTTCTATGGAACTTCATTGAAATCCGTCGAGTACTTCTTGAGATATGGTTTTTGGTCCATAAGTGGGCGACGCCACGCCCATTTTCAATTTTTAAAAAAAGCCTGCATGCAGCTTCCTTCTGACATTTCTTCCGTAAAATTTAGTGTTTTTGACGTTTTTTTTTAGTCGGTTAATGCACGTTTAGTGATTTTCATCCTAGCAATTGCGCCCACGGTGGAAGTGAAGTATTAATTAATAATACGATTCAACATTTTGAGGAAAAACTTTCTACTTATAATTTTCAATCTACCATGACCATTTATGGTAGAGCCGCTCAACATAATGCGCAATTTTTCATGCCTATACTCGGAGTATAGGCAAGCAAATGCAGTCGAAACATGTCCGCTATGACGCTAATTCTGCCAGTGTCAAAAAAAAAAAAAAGATCGTCAAAAACAACTAAGCTTAGATTTCTGACTTCGGCACATGTGAAGCAATGCTTTTACTTTGAGTTGCTATTCAGCAGTTGAGCAAAGAAAAACGTGCGCACATACATAGCAATATTTTTTTTTATGATACACACTTGCAAAAAAACATTCAAAATGTTCAATAAAGAATGGCTGTACAATTTCTTTTTCCTTGAAAATAGAGATGGCGAAGCGCAATGCGTTATTTGCTATAAAATAATGCAAACAAAACTGAAATTTAATTTAGAAAGACATTGTATGAATTGCCACACTCGATTTCACCTTATTTTAGGTGACGAACGGAAACATATTCTGTATGAATTAAAAGCCCTGTTTGACTTAAAATTTTATTTTGATAATGTTGTTGATGATGAAGATTATAATAAAACGGTTCAATCAAAAAAAGGTTCTTACATTGTGGCTATGTATATAGCAAAAAAAGGGCGTCCATTTGATGATGGGGTCTCTTTAAAGATATGGGCATTGAATTTTTTAGCTGTTTTGGCGAAGGAGGTCTGTAAAATTTTAGAGGCCACTCCATTATCTCGCCCAACCATAACTCAGCGAACTGAAAAAATTAGTTCGTACATATTTGCCTGTATCCGAGAAAGACTTCAAAATTGCATTTAGTTTTCTATTTCTTTAGATGAAACATCAGTTATTAAAAAGATAAGTCATCTAATTATTTGCGTGAAATCGGTAAACGAAAATTTAGAAACATTTGAAGAAATGCTTTCTCTTGTTCCTTTTCATAGTAATGTAACTGGAAAACTTATTTTTGTTATAGAATATGTTTTTTCTACTGTTCATTCAAAGAAGCTGTGTTCAGTCTGCACTGATGGTGCGGCAGTTATGGTTGGGCAAAATATTGGTCTAGTAGGGTTTCTTCGAAAAAATAATATTAATGTTGTCACATTTCACTGCATTATACATCAGGCTCTATTTGCAAAACAATTACATATGGTAAATGCAATGGAGACGGTTGTCAATACTATAAATAAAGTTAGAGGGGGACACCGAGCCCTTCGTCATAGACAATTTAAAAAATTGTTGGAAGAAATGTCTACAGGTTATGGCGATTTGCTAATGTACACAGAGGTTCGATGGCTAAGTCGGGGGAAATGCATAGAAAGACTCCTAAATTTAAAGGATGAAGACAAGGTATGCTAAGCTTACCAAGAACCTGTGAGATAATAATGGACTATAAAAATGAAAAGAAACTACCTGAATATGTGGTAGCCTTAGAATCGATTTTAACAAATTTTAATACAAGGTTTCAAGATTTCAATAAAATTCAGCAACTCATTTCTCTCCATAATGATCCTATAAATTGCATTATCGAAGAACAAGATGATAATTTTCATGAAGAAAAGCTTAGGATGCGAAATGATTCTAACTTACCTCTAGGCGCGGGTAACGAATTTTGGAGGAAAATTAATTCACAGTCGTTTGCAAAAATTAAAAATGAAGTATACAAGCTACACTCAATGTTTGGGTCGACTTAGAATTGCGAAGCTGCGTTTTCTTCGCTTAAATTTCTTCACTCGAAATACAGGAATTCAGTTTCRAATAAGCATATAGAGGACTTAATGAGAATCAAAACTTACGGTCTTGAAGTAGATAAGGAAAAAATCATTGAAAGTTAAAAAAAATTAACAAACGTGTGTTTTGTTGTTTTTGTTGTTATTATTGTTGTTCTTAATTGCTTTTTTAATCAAAAACCATAATTTTTTACTTTTTTCTAAATTTTTAATAACAAAATAAACAAATAGCACGATTTCACTCAGTGTACTAAGTAAGCGCGCGCACACAATCATACGCTAGCAGATATCAAATGTGTGATTGTATGCGTTGATAAATAAATTGCGCATTATTTTGAGCGGCTCTGATTTACGGAGTTAAAAGTCCACTCGCACTTAACTTTGTGTATAGACCACTAAGACATCAAATCCAATTTGAAGAGTACTAAATGTTATTACACGGACACACGGGTGGAGATTTCAACGCAAAGAACACGCATTGGAGTTCACTGCTTACGACCACAAAGGGGAGAGAACTCTTTAAAGCAATGCAGTCAACCGAAAGTTATGCATTCTTGACGAAATTACCATCATATTGGCCATCAGATAATCAAAAGATTCCAATCCATAGATTTTTTAATTGTCGTCAAATTTTCCGGAACTACTTGTCGATCAGTCAGTTTTATGATCATAACTCGGAACATTCTCCAATCTGTTTAAACTATAGCGAAACCATCGAGTGACAACATATGGAAGAATTTCTCACTACCCACTTCTAAAAAGGTTCACTAAACCAAAAGTTAATCAGCACCACAACAATACAGGATTTCTGGGTAAGCCTGTTTGATCATATCAAATGTCTCTGTCGCAGATTTAAGGAGTTTCAACACTACGTGTTAATACTTTAACATAAAGGATCAGTCAGTACCAATTTCATTGGCTGGCTTAAAATTATATAATATTTATTTTATTCCTAACCCGAGTTTAAATTAATTCGTGCAAATGGTTTTCCTGACTCTCCATGTGCTCGGAGACAATCAGCCGCCTATTCTTCAGCTAGGAATGTCCTCTACCGATTACAGTTCGTACGCGCACGCTAATTTAAGTAAAAGCTTCTCCGAAACACAATCGTTCTCATGTGAACAGAATAGATGTGGGTCTTTCGCGTAAGTCTTACGAAATATTCAAATARTTGAATATTATCGACCGCAACATTTTCGTAAAAACAAAAAAACTTCGCACAAACTGGAACATACGCATACACTTAACGAGTGCGAAAGCGTTTGCGTTTATTGTCGAAGAACTTCAGGCCTTAATAGACCAAGGATTCCAACGCTTTTTCATAGCGCCAAAATAGGGTACAGCTGCCAACAAAACAAGACAACCTTGAATTTACCCTAATTTCCCCAAAAGTCGATAAGTTAATTTAAGCAGAAGCTATAGTCTTACCGCAACTAACACATTTGCTTCAAAGCTCACGTATAAATAGCAAGCATTGAAAAAGATTTCACACCTTAAGTTAGAAGATCTCAATAGACATTCTATTATGATCACATCAATAGTATTTTAAGGTGTTGAGAAAACTTCAAGCACATTATTGGCACAAATACTATTTTCGGTTGGATCCTAGTTAGTTAGCTAGCTACGGAATCCGGTACAACCAAAATTTTGAGAGTTAGAAGAAATTCCTCCCTTATCGATCACAACTACTGAAGCCACCACATCATCAGACACTAGCCGGTACGTCGTAAGACCAACCAGAATTTCTCTATACACTCATTATATGTCATTCCGGCAGCTGTGCTAACCAACAGTTTTTAAGTATGGAAACAGACCTACTTAAAAAAGACGAGCTGAAATCAGAGAACGACAAGTTGTTAGAAGCATACCTCTTTTTAGACCGCATGGAGGAAGTCAGCCCTTGTGAAAAACTTGTACAAAGCAAATACTATTAATTTTACCTGGCAGATCATGCAGTAACAAAAGCCAGACAAAAAAAGGTAAACGTTGTATTTAATGCCTCAAAAGCCAAAAGTTTATTTACGGGATCCACGCTCCAACTAGATCTTAAGCTGCTTGTTTTTCTGTGGAGATGCAACGAAATGGCATATGAGACCAGTTTCATACACTGCGGAGTCAATATCTGCATTATTCGCCATTACAAAACACTAAATTTGATCATCTGGGTTTATTGGAACCCTGTAAGATGGATTTTGCCGATTATGAAGCCTAAAATTTCATTTAATTTCTTTGTTGTTAGATTTCCGATATTTCAGTTCAGAGTTGGACAAAATTTTCCTGCTTACTAGTTTTATGTACAGTGAAACAAGGGTATTTGGAAAGTGTTCTGTTCGAATCTGCTGAAGAGATAAGTTCTGGAAAATTTTCAAAAGATTTGTATGTAAGCAAAAGCACGTGCACTTATATACTTGAACAAGAAGAATTACGAAAATAAATCGTAAAGCACAAAAGAATAACCGTAGTTACGCAAACACGTCCGCTCAATGAGAGAGATAGTCGAAGATAGTAGCCGTAGAAAGAAGCCAAAATCATGATACAAGAATTATGACTAGGTGGGATCGACTGGGACGTAAAAACACTAAGCTTATAAAAATCTCCCAATTCGGGAGAAATCTAAATGATATTTCACAAATCCATTACTGCGAAAGCAAAAGTACGGCACAGCTTCTGTGACGTCTTTGAAAAGGTATATTGCGCCACTATAAATATGTACATATGTTCGCACACAAAGCGAGAATGCGACCAGAAGCCACATACTAAAAAAGTGTACAAATATTATACTTAATTGTAATGTTTTTTTTTTTTGGTAAAAAAAACTTTAATAATACTTAACATACTCACGTTAATCTATTACTATAAGTTAACAAAATGAATTATACTTAACACTTTTTTGTAAATACACACTTACATTACAACTCTTTTTCGCCGTTATCTGAAGTTTTAGGAGAAGTAACATAAAATGTTCAATTGTATTAAGACCGCAATCGGAATCGCACGGTTTTCTTTTTCGCTATAATTTTCAGAGGGACTAGTGCGTGATTTAAAATTTAAGATACATACAAAAAAGTGCAATAGTGGAAAMAATTCTTTTCTCAACAAATTGCCTGAGTTACACCTACGACTTTTCGGATTTTCGTTGTTCGGTTTTAATGCTTCGGTGATAGCGACAGAGACAAATTACACAAAACAAAACTTTATAATGAATTATAACAAGTATTAAAAACCCTTACATATATACATATAAGTACCAATACCTATATACAAATTTATAATCAGTAATGAAAACTACTAATCTACTGTAAAGTGTAAATCCGATCATATAGATTAAGATCAGTCAGATGTTCGAAAATTCATTATTTTCATTGGGATAACTCACATATTGGCCGATATGTGCGGTGCAAAGTAACATCGCAGTTCAAAAATCTTTATATTAAGTATGAGGGAAGGATTGTTCCGATTCAACCCCTTATTTAACACACAGAGATACCATTATAAGAGAAGGATTATCCTTAATTTCAATTATATATCTCATTTAGTCACCGACATTTTCTATCAAAGGTCAACTATGGTATCCGGGGTCTAACTATTCGGTGCCTAGGGGCTTGAACAGTTTTTATTGGTTGAAACAATTTGTGGGCATATGGTGATGCACACGATAGTCATTATTCGTGTTAAGTTTTATCCTGTTATGTTAACTGATTTTTGATTTCTGTACTGGAAATTGAACGAATCAAGTGGAATTTAAAATTGTGCTATATGGGAAGTAGACGTGGTTGTTGTCCGATTTCGACCATTCCCACAATGTGACATAAGAATGTAAGAAATGCTACGTGGTACATTTTGTCGAAATCGAAATATGGAATTTCACCAAAAAGTGGGCGGTGCCATAAAGCTCTCTTATACCATCTCGGTAATAAAATTTAGTCTCTCTGGTATATTGATTTATCGCGCTTTTTATCGCTTAGTTTTTAACACTACCGATATGTAGGGAGTGAGCGGGGTTATCCTACGATTTCATCTGTTTTCATACTGTCGGTAGAAGTACTTATAGGATTCGTACTCAGTAAATTTGGTTTTTGTAGCGTAAGTGGTTTGGGAGACATGTACGTTAGACTTTTTATAGGGCGGGGCCACGCCAATTTTTTCAAATAATTTTGTCCAACAGTGCTTCTTTATATCGTAATTTAGTGTCTACTTATGGCGCTTTGTATGTGTTCGGTTAATGGTGATTTGTGGGCGTCGCAGTAGTCCGATAACGACTGTCTAGGAACTCGATGTTTGATTTTGGTACTAAGCAACCCACATACCAAGTATCATCGAGATATCTCAATTTTTACTCAAGTTACAGCTATCACGGGCGGACAGACAGACAGTCAACCAAATTTCAATGCTTATCGTTGTCCTCATCATTTGTATGTATATATACAATCCAGAAATCAAGTGCGATATTCCCCTCGATATAATTAAGTCAATTCCCGAGTTTAGTGAGGGGTCTGACGAGTACGTGGCATGGAGGCAATCGGCCGTAGACGCGTATGAGCTGTTTAAACCATTTAACGGCCACTACACGCATTACAAAGCGGTGATAAACAACAAAAATAGAGTAAGGGGTGTAGCTAGGGCAGTGCTAGTGTGTCACAATACAGTACTTAATTTCGCAACAATTATACCTCGGTTAGATTGCTCATACGCAGATAAAACTTCGTCACGCCTATTGAGGCAAAGCTGCAAAATGTTTAGGCAAGGGGAATTAAGCTTCATGGAATATTATGATGAGGTCTAAAGGACGATGACCCTACCTACAAACAAGATTGTAATGTCACACTAGATGGAGCAGGTTACATTGCTCAATGATGAGGTCAGGGCAGATGCACAAGCCGCCTTCATTTCTGGCTTGAAAAATTCCCTTAAAGCTATAGTTTTTCCGACACAGCCAAAAGAGTTAGCGTCTGCATTAACGCTAGCCAGAGAAGTAGAATCGAGCATAGAGCGCAGTATGTTTTCAGAAAAATAATAAAAATCGCTCGCGAAACAAGGGAGAAACTATAAAAGTGAACGTGGGGGTGGGAGGAACCCCCATTTAGTCAAAAGGCAGCACGGTACCAACAGCCATCAAGATAGGAACAAAAAAGAAGAAGCAGAGCGCCTCAGATTCGGAAAAATATCAAAAGTCCGCGAAAGCCGCTGTAGTCGAAACCTAAGACGTAAGCGCAACATGCGACAATGACTCAGTGAATTTTTTAGAGAATGATCTCGGCTGCCATATATCAAGCTACAGCTGGGTGGGAAAAATATAAAAATATTAGTTGACACAGGTGCGGCAAAAAATTACTTTAACCCATCACCGTAAGCTCGATAAGTGGCTCCACCAAAGTAACTAGTAAGTGCCTTGTGAAAATTTTTGGCCAAATCTCCCCATTCTTCGTGCTATACACACTTAACTCTTTTGTTGCAGTTATAGCGATGCCATATACTCCAAACTATACCCTTACGCTATGGGAGTTTCAGATTTTGTAAATAACGAAATCAAACAGTTACTTAACAAATAAGAAAGGGCTAAGTTCGGGTGTCACCGAACATTTTATACTCTCGCATGATAAAGTGATAATCGAGATTTCAGGCGTGGTTGTGAACCGATTTCAC
>NW_017537324.1:9562-20478 GCF_001853355.1 Bactrocera latifrons
GAGTATAAAAATGGTATCATTAGGCCATCAAAGTTCCCATAATACAGCCCAGTGTGGGTTGTTAACAAAAACAGCCTTGACAGCAATTGGAACCGAAATAAACTTTTTACGACTCTAGATTTATAATCCGGTTATCACCTAATTTATCTAGCGGAACAAGACCGCGAAAAAACGTCATTCGCAGTGAACGGCGGAATAGGAGGATATGTTATATTTATGTAGATGACGTAATAATCTTACCAAGAAAGAAACTGACAATGTGCAACATATTGATACGGTCTTAAAATGCTCATTCTATAGTTGTTGTGGAGATCTGTACCTGTTAAAGAAAGTGACAATACACTTTCATAATTTAGCAACAAGGAAGGCTTTGATGTAACGTATCTGTAAATACGACATTTTGATATTAGATTTATATTCGACGCTGACCGTGCCGGACGGAAATATAATATTATAATTGTTAATTATATACATATACAAATAATAATAAATCGTGAAATCCAAGAATATTACATTGGCGACAAGGATAATTGGGAAGTATTTTACATAAAATCAGGAAAATCGTATAGGATTTTTAATTCAATCAAATCGACGCTAAGCGCACACAAAGACACATACAGGTATTGTGGTTGAATATCCATATAGGCAAATGTAAGAAGAAAATTTTATTCGGCGTTACCTGAATAACGGAATTCATTCCAAATGGAATGAGATTGAAATAAATTGAAATTGAAGGAAATGTTTAAAATGATTGAGAAATTGGAAAAATAATTTGAAATTTGAAAAGGGAGTAAGATATTTCAAACAAAACAAACAAACAAAAAAAAAAGGTTGGAAAATTTGATAATGAATCGAGAAATTTAAAAACTGGAAAATTATTTTGAAAAACGAAAAAAAAGATAAAATCATCGATGTCTGGGCACCGTTAGGTTTAAAAAAAAAGGTTACTTGAAAATGAACTAACTTTGGATGAGGTCATCAAAACATGTAGTATTGATGAACAAGTCAACAAACAAACACAGTCCATGACACCCCAGGGTAATCCAAGCGGCATTAACAAAATCGTACAGCAAAGTATAGAAAGCGAGTGTGGAAGATGTGGAAAAATTGGACATCGCGAAAATAGTATGGAGTGCCCTGCCAGAAAAATGAAATGCAGGAAATGCAATAGAATTGGACATTTTTATCGGAAATGCCGCACAAGKTTACGGAAGCCCAACTTCAAAGTAGATGAACCAGATAGGAAACGCTGGAGATGAAGAGATACGGGTGTACAGTCCATAAGTAGCGAAATTGGAAATGTACTCGACGGTTCGAAGGAAACTGAGTTATTCAAAGTAGAAAATGAGTCGTCACAAGAGGGGGAGATCCCGTGTAAAATAGGAGGTTACATAATTACTATGATCATCGGCTCTAAATTGAACCTGATCAGCCATTCAGATTGGCAACGATTATGCGAGGAAAAGGCTGTTATGTTTAACTCACGTGCTGAATCAGCGAATCATTTTCGGGCATATGCTTCAGATCGTCCACTCAAGGTATTACAAGGAGGCTCCAATTTCGGTACAAAATGATCCGGAACTGATTACTACATTTTATGTAATCGAAAATGGTAAACAATCTCTATTAGGACGGGACACAGCTATCGAACTCAACGTTTTAAGAGTAGGTTTGGACGTACGTAGAGTTGAGGAAGCGGAACCGTTTGCCAAATGGCGGAATGTTTTTGTCAAGCTGTCAATTAACGAATCAGTGGTTCCCGGGCAAAAACCCATGAGGCGTGTGCCGACGGCGTTAGAGGGAAAAATAACTGATAAACTGGAAGAGGCTTTAAAGTTGGACATTATCGAACCAGTAACTGGTCCAAGWGCCTGCATATCGCCGGTGGTGATTGCCTTTAAAGATGATGGCGATATTCGGGTATGCATAGATATGCGCCGGGCAAATAAAGCAATACTGAGAGAAAACTACCCTTTACCGATTTTTGACAACTTTAGGACTAAACTAAGGGGAGCCAAGTATTTCTCTCGACTTGATTTAAAAAATGCCTACCATCAGTTGGAGTTGGCTGAGTCCAGCAGAGAAATTACTACATTTATTACGCACCGGGGTTTATTTCGTTACAAACGTTTAATGTTTGGACTGAATTCAGCTCCAGAGATATTTCAGAGACCAATGGAGGAATTAATATTTCCTTGTCAAAATGCATTGAATTATATTGATGACGTAATCATTTTTGGAAGCAACCTTGGAGAACATGATAAGGCGCTGGAAATGGTTAAGACAATTTTTAAAATAAATAATGTCTTGCTGAATGATAAGAAATGCATAATAAGAACTCAAAGGCTGAATTTTTTAGGACACATCCTGTCGGATGAGGGGATTGAAGCTGATCCCGAAAAAGTAAAAGTGATCACAGCATTCAGAGCGCCGAAAAATAAAGAAGAAGTACGTAGTTTTCTTGGTTTAGCTACATATGTAGGTAAGTTTGTAATTGACTTGGCGGACAGCACCGAGCCTCTAAGGAAACTAATGAGGAGCAAGGAGAAATTTGTTTGGGGCAAAGAGCAGGACGACGCATTTCAAGGAATAAAGATGAAAATTGCCGCGGGATCGAAACTCTCATACTTTAACCCACAGGACAAAACATGTTTAATTGCAGATGCTAGTCCGGTGGCCCTGGGTGCCGTATTAGTGCAATTTGATAAAGCAAATATTTCGCGGATCATTTCATTTGCCAATAAGAGTCTCTCACCGGTGGAAAGGAGATATTCACAAACTGAAAAAGAAAGTTTGGCTTTGGTGTGGGCTGTGGAAAAATTTTATTATTATTTGCAGGGCTACACTTTGATCTAATAACCGATCATAAGCCTCTAGAAACCATATTTAAGCCAACCTCACGACCCCCCGCAAGGATCGAAAGATGGTTGCTAAGGTTGCAGTCATATCTTTTTCGAAATATTGCGGATTCGCTATCGAGGCTTTCCTAAGAAAACAACGCTGATCCATATGATTGGGCTGGAGAGCAGTATATTTTTCGTGTAGTGTCCACTTTGATACCGAAGTCGCTCTCCATATCACAGATTACCGAGATGTCTATATTAGACGAAGAGATACAAGATGTAATAAAGTGTCTAAGTCAGAACTCGTGGAAAGCAAATATGTCAAGCCCATATTATCCATTCCGTTTGGAGCTGTCTATAGTTGGTGATATCCTATTGCAGGGAACTAAATTAGTAATCCCTCGAAAGTTGCGTGAAATAATTCTGGGCCTCGCACATGAGGGACATCCAGGAATAAGTGCAATGAAACGGAGGTTACGCTCCAAAGTTTGGTGGCCTTATGTGCAAAAAGATTCTGAAAAATATGTCAAGACTTGTCAAGATTGCCTTATAGTGTCTATGCCACCAAAAACCAGCTCCGATGGAGCGGCACCCTTTCCCGAATGGACCCTGGAAATGCTTAGCAACCGATATTCTGGGTCCTTTACCTAATGGGGATAATACTCCAGATATATGGAGTTCGAAGTGATTAAGTCGATAACATCTAAAACCATTATTGATGAAATGGAAGAGATATTTTCAAGATTGGGATTTCCAGAGACACTAACGTCTGACAATGGAAGACAATTCGTAAGTGTTGAGTTTAAAAGTTTTTGCAGTACCAACGGCATTCGGCTAATGACTACGCCTCCATACTGGCCTCAGGCTAACGGCGAAGTAGAAAATATGAACAGGTCTCTAGTGAAACGTTTAAAGATAGCTCATGCAAATAACGACAACTACAAGAAAGAAGTTCAGAAATTCGTTTTGATGTATAATGTTACTCGGCATGGTACCACGGGCGCTCCACCGACAGAACTAATGTTTAACAGAGTAATACGAGACAAAATTCCCTCCATTCAGGACCTTGTGGGGGAAATGGCAGACTCAGAAGAGAAAGATAAGGATATGCGTGAAAAAGATAAAGSGGAACAGTTGACTGACAAGGCCAGTAGTGCGGGAGATGTTGACATCCAAGTTGGAGATACAGTACTCTTAAAGAATGTAATATTTCCGCATAAGTTGACACCCACATTTGATACTACCACGTATAAAGTAGTAAAGCGAGAAGGAAATGTTGTGCAGATTTCCGCTGGTGGTAAAACATACACCAGAAATGTTGGTCATTTGAAGAAGATTGTAACCGCAAACCCATTGATTCTGCAGCGCCATTTATACTCGACGCTGAGTCTTCCCGAACTACTTCAACATCTGAGGATCAGCAGAAGCTAAGCGAGAACCTCAAACTACGTCTGGAGAAAAAGGAAGGAATGTGGAGATCTGTACCTGTTAAAGAAAGTGACAATACACTTTCATAATTTAGCAACAAGGAAGGCGTTGATGTAAAGTATCTGTAAATACAACATTTTGATATTAGATTTATATTCGACGCCGACCGTGCCGGACGGGAAGTCCGATAGTTATTAATATAATATTATAATTGTTAATTATATACATATACAAATAATAATAAATCGTGAAATCCAAGAATATTAAAGTTGTGATTTCGATTGCGTAGACGTGTGCTCGCATTGTTAGTGAAAATAATAAGAAAATATTCAATAAAATAAGTAATTTTGAAAGCGCGTCATTGTGCTTGGGAATACGGGTAAGTGCGCATAATTGTGATTGTTTCTTATAGGTAGGGCTAGATTTGCTTTGGTGTAGGCCGAAGTTTGCATAATTTTTTCATTTTGTGACATTTTTAAATTAATTTTTTATAACTTTTTCAATTTTTGAATTGTAGGCCTGGTGAAAAAACACATGAAAACTTGTTTGTGTGTGTAAACACTCGTTTGTTCATACACAAATTTTCACTTTTGTTTGAGTAGCTTTTTGTTTTGTGCAGGTAGTTTTGTTTGGGTGTGTGTGCTCGCACACAATTTTTGTAGCAAGTGTATTTTCCAGAGTAAGTCTTTTTGTAGCAAGTTGGTTTTTTTGATTTTTGAAATTGTTAGGCGGGTAGAGCAGGTGGATTTTTTGTTGAGTGTGGGGGCAAAGTGGGTTTTGGAGCAGGTAGTTTTTGCGGTTGGGTGGACTGCCATACGGTTGTAGTTGCTGAACTGTCACACAGCTTCAGTGCTGTACCGTATCGTTGGTGTTCTCTGGGGGAGGGGGACTTGGGCAGTTTTTGCTTAATAGGTGCCTGTGCCTCTTCCTTTTGCGGGAAGTGCTAGCTTTACGACTTGTTTGGTAGTAGTGGTGAGATTTTGAGCCCACGGTGTGACTCGGCTAATTTTTCACATCGGTCGACTCGGGTACGGGGACAAAGTTCCGACCGGCACCCGTTTTGAGTGGCCTTTCTGGGCTTCTGCTTTGGTTGTGTTGTGTTCCCTTGCGTTTCTTCGCATTAGTCGACCGTTCGGGTGGCGACTGCTACTGAGCATTCTTGCGCGTCTGATAGCTTTTTCTGTGTGTTCAATCACACGCGCCTGGCGAGCAACTGTTCTGGGTTTTTTCCTGTACTCGTGGTTCTGTGTTAGTGGTCTTCTTTGCCGGCGAATCAGCCTATTTGGTAGGTAAATTCGTAAGGTGGGGATGCCTCTGCCACGGAGGAAGAGGGTTGACTCCCTCGCTGGGAGTGACGGTTCGGGGTCGGTCGGGTCGGCGACTGCTACTGAGCATTCTTGCGCGTCTGATAGCTTTTTCTGTGTGTTCAGTCACACGCGTCTGGCGAGCAACTGTTCTGGGGTTTTTCCTGTACTCGTGGTTCTGTGTTAGTGGTTAGAGGGGATGGGACCTCCATTGATGTCGCCACCGAAGCGCAAAGCGCGTATGGCGTCTCTAGGTGTGGAGCGCGGTGATATGGGAGGGAACGGGAGCGATAGAGGTAGTGGGGGTAGTAAGGGTGGCGCCACTGAAAAAGTGGTTGTTAACCCTGCTAAGTCTGGGGATACGGGCACTAGGCGGGATGCTAGTGTAGGGAGCAGGAGGGGTAGGAAGAAACATGTTGAGTCGGGTGGGGCAGCGAGTCATGTTGTGGCTGCGAAGAAGCTAAATGGAGAGTTGAGTGAATTAGTGTTTGGGGCGGAAAATTTTGAAAAGGAGGTCGCGAAGAGGCTGCTGGAGTTTGCCTCAAAGTATGAGGCGCTCTTGATGACGGTAATAACCGAGAATGCCTATCTTCGCGGTCAACTGGAGGCCCTTGGGAGAAATTGTTTGAGACCCTCCTCGACGCCGAGCAGGTCAATGCCGGCTCCGTCGGCACCGATGCCTGCGCCTGCAGCACAGCTACTGGGGGCTATTGCACCGGTGGCGCCGAAGCCTGTGGAGACTTGGTAGGTCGTTGTTAGGAGTAAGGGACCTGCAACTTCCTCTAAGGAAGTAATAAAAGAAGTTGTAAAGAAGGTGGGTCCCTCACTTGGTGTGAGAGTCCATGGCGTCAGACCAATTAAGAGAGGTGGGGCGGTTCTTCGCACTCTTTCTGTTTTGGAGAGGGAGAGAGTGGTGAATAATAAAAAGTTAGAGGAGGTAGGGTTGGACGTCACTGTCACCCGGAAGTTGGGTCCTCAGGTAGTGGTCCAGGGGGTTCACACGGAAATCCCCCATGAGGAATTCATGGAGGAGTTATTCCGGTTGAACCTCCGGGACTTCAGCCCGGCGTCTCAGAAATCTGACGTGAGGATGATGGTGGCAGGAAGGTGCTACATAAAGTGGTTCTCTCTCCGGGTGCGACCGGATAGCAGCGTAGCTGGCTGTTTCCGGTGTATGGGTTTCGACCACAGAGTGAAAGAGTATAGGGCTACAGAAGATGTCTGTCGGAGGTGCGGTCGGGAAGGCCACAGAGCTGCCGGTTGCGTCAATTGTCGCAATTGTGAGTTTAAGCGTAGGCCAGCGGGGCATCTTATGATGTCAGCTGTCTGCCCGATTTAGTGTGGCATTGTCGAGCGTGTCCTCGCCAAACATTGATGGGAGGGTTTATTCAGTTAAATTGCCAAGGGTCGTATGCCGTAATGTGTGAGTTGGGGGGTTGTATGATTGAGGGTGGGTGCCTTACTCCAGGAGGCCTACGCCACTAATGGTGTGGTTAGGGGTCTTCCTGGAGGTTTTAGGGTCTTTTAAGACCTTAGGGTTAATGCTGCAATAGTTGTGAATAATCCAAGCTATGATTGTGTAGTTTTGGATTCTTCACGGCTGGGTGTTTGTGAAGGTATTGAGGGGGTGTTCGGTAGAATGGTTGTCGCTAGTTTGTACTGCAAATTTAGCAAGCCTCTAGAGTCCTACCTGGGATATATGGATATGCTTATGCTTCTTGTGGGTGGTAGTCCATTTATCCTGGAGTTGGATGCGAATGCCTCGTCTTCGTTGTGGTTCAGTAAGGTATCCCGGCATTCGTCTGGATATCGGAGCCACAGTTGAGGTGAGGCATTAAGTGAATGGGTGGGGGCTAATGGCCTCCACCTCGTGAATGAGCCCAGTGACTGGTATACATTTGATGGGCCTAGGGGTGTGAGTGATATTGACGTGACGTTTATGAATGCGGCAGCAAGTAGGGCCTTTAGTGTTAGGTGGGAGGTAAGGGGAGGATGGGGATTGAGTGATCATAATTTGATTCAAATTATGGTTACTCCTCGATCCCCTCCCCCGCCTTATGTGAGTCCAATGCGGCGATGGCGTACCACAGGTACTAACTGGAACCAATATGGACTCTTGGTTAGGGAAGCGGTATCTTGTATACCGCTTAGGGAGTTTGAGGAGTTGGGGGTGGACGAGCAAATTGCTCGTCTTTATGAGGTAGTTTGGGGGGTTAATGATAGGGTTCKTGGTAGGTGTGGGTCTTGTAGGGTTACCAAAATTAAATGGTGGACACGTGAGTTRACCTTGAAGAGGAGGACTGTCAGGCGATTGAGGCGAAAGTTTCAACGYGCCCGGCGGTCTAATTCTGATAGGTTGTCCCAGCTTAGGTATGATTTAAGTTGTGCAAATAGGGAATATAGGAAATGTTAGTCAAAATTAAAGAGAATGAGTGGAGGAATTTTGTTAGGGAGAATAGGAACGACCCCTGAGGTCAGGTCTATAAGATCTGCAGGGGTCGTAGAAGTCAGGATATCACCTCTCTTCGCGTCGGTGACAGTCTGTTATCGACGTGGAGAGATTGTGCGGAGGTTCCGTTAGGTGCGTTCCTCCCCAGGTCGGAGGTGCTGGTACCTCAAGCATAGGAGGTATCTGTCCCTCCATTAGATGATGAGGAGTTGGGGTACGCCTTTGGCCTGGTTAGGTCTAAACGGTCTCCCGGTTTTGATGGTTTGAACGGAGAGATGTGCAAAAGCTTGTGGAAATCATTCCTCAATGCCTGGAGGCTATCTATGTTAAGTGCGTTTGGGAGGGATATTTTCAGGGAAGGACGCAGTGTAGAAGATGCATGGATGCTTGTTCAGGACGCAGTTAGGGATAATGTCAACAAGTATGTCCGTGGCATATTTGTTGACTTTAAGGGGCTATTTGACTACCTAACCTGGGATCGGGTGGTGCAACGGCCGGAGGAGCTTGGCTGTCCGGAAATTGCTTTTTGGCGAATTTTTCGGAAAGAAAAGCTTCTGTAGTTGGTATGAATGGTATGAATGAAAGTGTGGAGATTGAGGTGGTTCGTGGCTGCCATCTGTGGTACATATATTTGGAATCTCATGATGGATTCTCAGCTTGGGCAGCTCGAGCCACTTTGTAGGTGTTGTGCGTATGCGTATGATCTTCTTTTTTTGGTTGAAGGTCGTTCGCGGTGTGAATTAGAACGGACGGGAGGACAATTTTTAGAAATTGTAAATTCTTGGGTTTTAGGTGTGGGGGTTGACATATCGATGGATAAAACGGTGGCAATGCTATTGAAAGGTAGATTGTCRCCGGYTCGTCCACCGATTGTCCGTGTGAATGGAGTTAGTATCAGATATGTGACGCAAGTCAAATATCTGGGGCTGACTATAAGTGAAAGAATGTGTTTTACTCCACACTTGGGTAGGATTAAGGAGCGCTTACTGGCGGTCATAATCAAAGTACGGCGCAGGAGTGATTGGGGTCTCGGGCGTCGTGCTGTTCGCACTATATATCGTGGCTTGTTTGTGGCTTGTGCCACTTATGGAACTGCTGTATGGTGGGAGACAGCATTGGCGGTCTCGGGTCGCCGAAAACTCCTTTCGGTGCAGCGTTGTATGATGCTTGCATGCCTGCCTATATGTCGTACTGTTTCGACGGGGGCTTTGCAAGTTTTGTTAGGAGCACCCCCTCTTGACCTGATTGTCATAYAGCGTACTGTTGCTTTCAGGTGAAGAAGGGGTTTGAGCGTTTCCTTGCTGCAGTCTGATTGGATCTCCGATGATGATGTGGAGAGGGAGGGATATCTAGGGAGCAAGAGGCTTCTAGATGATAGGGTTAGGTGTAGGTGGCAAGAACGTTGGGACAATTGCCCCAATGGCTGAGTGACGTATGAGTATTTCAGATTTCAGATTTCAGATTTTGTCTGAGTCTGGGTTTCCTGTTAACGGGGTATGGGCCTTTGAATGCATTTTTGCATCAGAGGCACCTGTCTGATAGGTCCGGTTGTTCTTGCGGGGTAGGGATTGAGGATTGGGTGCATGTAATTGCAGAGTGCCCGATGTACTCAGACAATAGGGATGTGGGTGGTATAGGGAATAGTTGAACGAATGGACACTTAGATGTTAGTGGTGTGATCTCCTGTAGTCGGAATACCGAATTGCTAGGGTTGTATGCGCGTTAGTTTTTAGTATGAATGTTGTTTTTTGGTGTTGTGTATTTTATGTATCAGTGGGGTCCAACCCCACCTTCTTTACTGGCCACCAGTCCGGAGCWGTATGGAAGCTCAACTGGTAGTAGTTTCGGCTACGAAGTCTGACCGGAGACTTAATTCTGGTACCACGGGGAGCAGGAGCTCTTGTAGGTAACTCCAACCTGCTCATGCGGACTGGCCCTCGGCGAGTATCGTGGTGGTGTGGTTTATACCCAAATGCGGGTAGAATTGGCATTTTGTCATTTCGATGTGGAGTTGCATTGCAACCGGGTGCCGGACTCATAGTACGGCAGAGGCTTTAGATGGGCCTCGAMCCCTACCAAGGTGGTTAGGGTTAGTGTGTCCATTCCACACTGCCAATTGGTACTGAAAATGCCTGGCATTTTCAGGGCGCTGATCAACGCTTTGATTTGATCCGTTGTACTTTTGAGTACCGTGGAGTAAGGCTGTCGTCAGCAGGTACCCACGTAAAACTTTCCGGTTGGTCTCAAAATGCTTGGCCGATGCAAACATGAGAGTAGCGTAAGAAAAAACTATGTTCCTTAAAGAGAGCGTCGAATTCTTGGGCTTTATAGTAACCAAAAATGGGGCTAAAACTGACCCTAAAAAGGTCAGTTCAATACAAAATGCGCCGTTTCTTGGTATAGCTATTTATTATAGGGGTTTCACTAAAGATTTTGCAGCATTAGTAAGGCCCTTAATCAATATTCTCAAAGGAGAAAATGGTCCGGTGAGCATATGTCCAAAAAGTCTCGATTGAGTTTGACGAAACTCTACGTAATGCATACGAAAGACTGAAGAATATCCTGGCATCAGAAGATGTCACACTTATGTACCCAGATTTCAAGCAGCCCTTTGATATAACYACTAGGGTGGGTCGATTCCGGACTTTTTCGATTCGGGATTTCTAATAGTGCGGAAAATTTGCTTTAGTACTTCCTGATTCCAATGCAATTTTTTGTTTTGAGATCGGATTGCATCTTCAACCCCAACTCCGGCCTTGAAATTTTGGAAATTCGCCTAAAATCGTGAAATTGTCTACCTGGCGCCTGAAATACGCATCTCATGGCAAAATGTATAAAATAAAAGTAATTTGTCACGTCATTTACTACCGAAATGGTGATCATGGCCGTAGG
>NW_017537324.1:22141-30821 GCF_001853355.1 Bactrocera latifrons
TTACAAGTGGGATGTATTTGGTATTATCCACACCAATTGTAAATTCAACTCTTTCCGGCCAATCCTTAATGCAATAGTGGTCTTTACGAGCTCGGCTATCCCATTTGCAGAGAAAGCAGCAGTGTTTTATGTAGCCACGTTGTAGACCACATAACATTCCAACGACTTTAAGATTGGCACATATTTTCCAATCATGCTCTTCATATTTGATGGATTTTAACAATTTCTCCACTACTTCGTATGTTTCCATCGTGTTTACTGCATGCACGATCGGGATCGAGGGTTTGTTGTTGCCATTATGCAGTAATACGGCCTTTCCAGCTCAGTTTATTGCTGTCTATGAACAATCGACACTCCTCGGAATCATATGGTTGACCAAACTCTTTGAATGATCCTGGAATGTCTTCCTTCGTATAGTGTTTGGCAAATGGTTCCTGACGATTTCTATAATATGTCACCTTAACATGATACGAATTGAAATTGTTGCATACGAGAGGCATGTAGCTCAGCTTTTTCCTTGGATAATTGCAACTCTCTAATCCAATCGTTTAGTTGCGCTTGTGATAGAACGTTTCTCTCGTTTTCCATTAAAAATTCATTACAACTTGATTTCCCATATTCAGATGATCTTTCAGATACTGCTGTTGACAACGAAACTATATACTCAACTTCAGCTGAATGTGGAACTGGCTATGAAACGGTAGGTACGTTAGCATAAATCACTTTTCTTGATTTTCCAAAGCCAAGTACTTTTGTCATACAAATATAACAATCTTCCGAGTGGCATGTAGGGTCTCGTTGGTACATTAAATTTCATGTATCGCCTGAAAAAGAAAAAAAATTAAAAATTACTATTAAATAAAAAGAAACATAGTTTCATAGTTTTATCCTGATTCCCATTGAACCAATATTATTCGACACAAGGAACACAAAATATTCGGAGTCCATGGTTTATCAATATTTTTAGGCTCAATACCAAAATATTTTGAATATATAGATTGGATCGAATCTCWAAACTGCCTCCGATGCCGTACAAGAGTATATTCACCGCATATATAACAGAATATATCCGGATCGTTGGTACACTCAAATTCTCGCGTACGTTTACTCATTTTATTTTTAAAAACAGCTCAAGGTTTCTTATATTGTAATTATAAACTGGAACCGGCGAGCCTTACAGATATTATGAACTTTCAAGGGACATTTATCCTTATATATAGCTTGATCGCGAAAAATAAAAAAAGGCAAAACCTACCTAAACAAAAAAGTTCCTTTATATTAACTAGCCGGGAAAAGAAAATACTACATGTTTGTTAACGTTGGCCTTAAAAAATAAATGAATTTACCAAGATATGTGTGTGTGCATGTAGGTATGCATGTTTGAATTAAATTTATTTGCATTAGGAATTTTTCGCAACTAATTACACTTCGAAAATCTGCCTGTATACCTACACACATGTTAAGCAAATTAACATGACTACAGGGGTTTCGAACCTGACACCTCTTGCTTTCGATGGAAATTACCTACTACAACAGTATTTGCGTATTACTGTTCTAAAGGTATTATTTGATTTTTTTTAAATGAATAGCGTTATTAGCTTATTCTAATGATATTCGAAAACAATCCCACCCCTACTTTACACATTACATACGC
Organism: Bactrocera latifrons; assembly: GCF_001853355.1. Taxonomy (NCBI): domain Eukaryota; kingdom Metazoa; phylum Arthropoda; class Insecta; order Diptera; family Tephritidae; genus Bactrocera; species Bactrocera latifrons. The sequence goes on from NW_017537324.1 coordinate 23,796, forward strand.
ATATACGTATATATTGGCTTTGCGCGACTTGGATATACATATATATTTGATCATGTACAACTTTCCTCTTTATCCACGGATTTTATTCGTTGGTAGCTTAGTTTTTTATAAAGAAACAGGACTTCATATAAAATAAAAAAAATTAAATATATCTTTTGTTTTAAAATTTTTTTTTGCCAAAGTTTATTTTTTTTTTAAATTTCGAGTTTATTATTTTTTTTAAAAACTCGAAGTGATTAATCAATTTCTCAGAAACTATAAGGCCTATGGAATAATGGAGTAGACACTATTTGTAGGAAATTTCATTCACTTTTATTTTCTATAATTTGCAGTAAGATTGCTCAACTGGTCAGTGAGATATACATGATTAAACGAAGACACCTTTTTTTTTGGTCGAATAACGGTAAATTGCAAATATCTCAAAAACGTATCCATAAAAAAAATTTACTCGATTTTCGAAATCAGTGAGCCATTTCACATACAAATTGGATAGTGGCGTTCATGGAACATTTTTGCTGTAAACCAGTGTAATCAATTAATAATAAGTCACAAAGAGGCCACTTTAAAAAACTTATTGCTGATAACGAATTTAAAAGCATTAATACTAAAGATTTCCTCATAAATGAAAATATTGAACTACATCTCGTTAAGCTGAACAACCACACCGGCAATTCTGATGTAGAACGCCTACAGAATACACTAAGAGAAAAAAATAAAAGTATTAGGTATAGAAAATAAAAATTCAAGTATAATGAACAAAATAGCAAGACTATAAAATGGTATAATAAGAATCCAATCTATGAAAGAATATTCAACAAAAAATCTAATCGAATATACAGGTTGGCTGATGAAAGCCGCTACCAAAAAAAAAAAAAATGAAATAAANAAATATTTTTTCATCGAGTTCCTTCACTCTTGTCGTTGATTTCGCCTAGTGCTATCACTTATATTCTGTCAACAGAACACATAACTCAAAATGTCTGTATCTAAAGTTAACTTTAGACAGAAATGTCATGTGTTTGGCATATATCCGTACAATCTCTCTGAGTCCCAGTTACCTACTTACCAGGATGTTCTTTTGTGTTATCAGTTTGAAAAATTTCGTATAGGGCGACTCCGAGGCGACAACTATAAACCTAGGAGTAACGAGGTTACAGAAATAGTTGCAAAAAGGATTGAAAATACTTTCAAAAAGTCATCTACTCCGATAGTTTCACACACCAGAGTTGTACAAATGCTCACCACATACCATAAGAAATTTCTGACTCTTGAACAAATGTTTTTAAGGAACCCAATAATAGGTTTGAGCTCTAAAAGAGTCTCTTCTGCCGGAAAATTATTGGACATCGCTGCTTGTAAATGCATTTACTTTTCTTCTTGCACTTGTCCAAATGAAAGGAAAGTTCCTATCAATGAACAACCATTCCGTGGACCAGAGACCCAGAAGAATTGGTCGCATTGGAAGTGTTGATCTACCTGAAACAAAAAAGATTACAAAGAAAAATGAACGTAAMGAAAAGCTTTCAAAACGTCATTCAACATCAACACTTACCAGAAAAGTATCAGCTAGAACACGTGACCATTCAGATCAGCCAGACTCCTATACAGCCGACAACAATGTAGGTGCGTCGCACATGGATTCTTCCAAAAACGATGCTGATGATGAATTTTCTCTTCCATCCTCTAAAACCAAACAAAACACACTGCTTTAGCTGCCCAAAGATTTGGAGTAAGTGATAGAGCAGCGGGATTGATTGTTTCATCTGTTTTTTTGGATGCCAAAAAAGCAGGTTTGATAACAGAGGATCAGGCAAGCTTTGTCACTGACAAATGCAAGATTAGTTGGGCAAAAAAAAGTGTTGGAGTTAAGCTCTAAAACACCGAAAGTATTGACTCTGTATGTGGGCTGTATTTTGACGGCCACAAAGACAATACAATTACACAAGTCAGCGAAGCTGAAAAGTACTACCGCGACACTGTCAAAGAGGCACATATTTCTCTTATAGCGGAACCTGGTTGTCATTACTTTGGCCACGTCACCTCTCCTTCCAGGTCAGCTGAGAATGAGACGCAAGCTATATGACAACGTTTACAAGACAATTTAGTTGATTGTCTTCTACATTTCAACGAACTTCCATTTCGTGCTCTTTTCGAACACACAGATGGTGTCTCAAAGAGTCCAAACACATTCGCTGGCGACATAGGTAAACTGCTCCCTGATTGTAAGAAGTGCCTATTGTCAAATTTGAAAGTTTTCCATACTGCCAATTACCTTCTGAGCAACTTAGCACAGACCAAGCTTATCTCTATAAAATATCAGAAGCTGTTATTTCCGGTCAATGTTCCTCAGATTTAGCGTCGATGCATCCAGGTAACATGTGCGAATCTCGCTGGCTAACCTGTGCAAATAGAATTCTGAGAATATACATTTCTACTGACCAACAAAGGCAATAAGGATTTTGGTCAAGTACRTACTTACAGTTTACTCACCTTCAACAAGATTCAACAGTTCARTCACAGATGGCTCGCGCCATCTCTGTGCTGCAATTCGAAGGTCGAGATACTTACCTGCTAAATTGCGCATGGTTGTTGATTCATCAATTCAACAGAATGCTTTCTTTGCTTTTCCAGAAAACATTCTCCTTAGTATGATGACTGACGAATGGATAGAAGTCAGGAAGTTGGCCCTCGACCGTCTTCTGGCAGCCAGAGAAGCAGAGTCTGACACTTGTAAATGGAATTTCAAAGCTAATAATTATTACGATATGATTAACTGGAAGACTATACCTTGACTGTTCCACCAGTTCTTTGTTCAGTTTCTAACGGCGTCTAACAGTTTCTCTTCTTTATATTCTATTCACGCACGACCTGCCAGTAGACGGCAATTATAAAACAGCAACATTTGCAGATGATGCCGCATTGATTTCTGTTGGCACTAGTGAACACAAGTTCACTACTAAACTCCAAAAAGCTGTGGCTAAAGTCCTACAATGGGCAAAGAAATGGCAGGTAAAACTAAATGAAGCTAAGTCTGTACACATTGTTTTCACATAGAACAACAAACAGCACTTACTAATTTTCATAGGCGGTGCACGAAGTTTTGTCTGCGTCGGGAGCTTCACGGGATTCGTTTGAAAAGAAACATGCCCAAGAAAAACCAAAGTGCTCTAATTGTGGCGAAAGCCATCCGGCAAACTACAGAGGATGCATTGTTGCGAAGAAGCTTCAAAGCATTTGTAACAAAGCCTTGAAGAAACAAAAATGAATTTGGCGAGTACATCAAATAATCTACCCATTGGTAATAAAAGTAGTGTCAACAAGCAGATACGTGTATAGACGAGTAAGCTGTACAGACGAGTACAGACCAGTAAGCTATGTCAATGTCGTCATATATCTCATACAGGTCATCGTTCCATCGAATGCGATATTCGTCGTGGCCAACGCGCAAAGGGCCATAAATCTTTCGCAGAACTTTTCTCTCGAAAACTCGCAACGTCGACTCATCAGTTACTGTCATCGTCCAGGTTTCTGCACCATATAGCAGGACGGGAATTATGGATGACTTATAGAGTTTGGTTTTGTTCGTCGAGAGAGGACTTTGCTTCTCAATTGCCTACTCAGTCCGAAGACCTGTACTTTAATTCAGCTAAATACTTATCAATGACGTTTGACTCTAAGCTACGGTGGAAAGTTCACGTAAAATACAAACGTATGGAGCTGGACATCCGACTCAAAAATTATAATTGGTTAATCGGTAACAAATCAGTTTTATCCATCGAAAATAAGTTACTTATCTATAAGCAAATACTCCTAGCCATATGGAGCTATGATGCACAACTCTGGGGATGTACCTACTAACGAAAACAATAAGGAAGTCATCCAAAAATTTTAAAATAAAGTACTTAGACTAATTGTCAAAGCGCCTTGGTACTCTGCAATTTTGCTCTGCCTTTCACCACACCAGGTGTTTATTTTGCTGGGCCTTTTCAGGTATAGGCGTATATGTTAAGGCCTCCCACTGTCATGAAACGCTATGTGGTTATCTTTATATGTTTCACGACAAAGGCAGTACACCTTGAGATATGTAGTAATCTGACAACGGAATCTTTTCTAGCGGCATTGGCTCGCTTTGTCGCGCAGAGGAATGAAGACAGGAGAGGATGCCACCAATATGTAAAATCATTCAAAGCTCGAATAAACCTGAAGCCTGAGAAGCATAAAATAGCTCAGTTATTATTATTACTTATGTTTTGCATGAAAAATTTCACTTTAAACAAAATATAAAAATTTCATTGACTTGAAAGTTATTAGTATGACAACAACGAAATTGTGTACATACAAAATAGACATGCCGGCCATTGTTATGTCGCTGCCTGCTTACAGATTTTAATTAAGAACATTGTTTTTTGTGTTGTTGAAAAATAAATAACTCAAAGTATTTCAGTGAAAGAAATAATATAAAATGGCAACCAGAAAGTCCACTACAAAAGAAGAAAGGCGAATAATTTGGAACATGAATAAAAAAGGGAAAAAGTGCAATGGAATGAAATCATGTATGGAGAATTCCCACGTATTATTCAAAGGCAGGATTCGGAAGCCAAGACCACGTAAAACGGATGCGTGTATAGACTCAGCTATAGTAAGAATCGAAAAAAATTATCCATTTGAATCATCATGGCAGGTAGCAGCTGATATCAATCAATTATTCGGCTTAGAAACATCCTTTAGACTTGTCAGAAGTTTTCTGAATCAGACAAGGTTGTACGAACGAATATCAAGGAAGGGACCACTCCTTTCGAAAAAAAAAAAAATATTTCAAATCGATTGATCTTCGCCAAAGTTCAACAGTAAGATTATAACGGCTATTTCAAGTAATGAGGTCGTAACCGGGGGATTTTTTGCTTTTTAAATTTTTAATTTCCTCACTTAGCTCACTGCTTATACAACTTGAGATTTCTTGGCTTTCTTTACTGGAAACAATAAGATAATCTACGTATGTTTCATACAAAAATAATATTTGGCTAAATTATCATAAAACACTTCTGAATCGTCTCCATACTCGCTATCAGCACTAATTTTAATGGGATGGTTTATAGTCTTTTACGGCTGTTCAAAAGAGAGTAGTCATAATTTCTTCCATTGTTTAGGGACCGAAGATATTTTGTGAAACTTAAATTTTTAAACCTCTTAATTTTTGAGTTAAAACTTTAAAAACTTGATTTAAAACAGATTCATTAGCTGGGCAAAAAGTTCGATGGCACTTACGTCACTGCTTTCTCTTAAATCTAATTATTTCTCTAATATCCTTGGGATCTTGAGATTTTACAGAAATTTTTCTTAATTGAGGTGTACCCAAGCTACGTGTTGCATACTTGTTGTAAAGTGTAAAATTTCAGATTCCAACTGGTCTGTATTAAGAGGCATATTTACTTTCGTAACATTCCACGATCGTTCAAAAGAATTCTCAATCTGTACTTTTGTTATACAAGACCGCTGTTTTGTATTTAAAGATGACGGTTTCACTATAGGTTAGATGATCCGAGTTAAGGTCATTAATCTGATTGATCGTCAAATAGTTCCGGGATATTTTACCGACAATGAAAAAATCTATCAGGTCTGGAATATTTTGGTTTTCTGACGGCCAATATGATGGTAGGTTCGTCAAATATGCATAACTTCCGGTTTAATGCGGTGCTTTATAGAGTACTCTCCCCTTTGTAGTCGTAAGCCCTGAACTACAAAATGAACTGATGTTAACAAGTGCAAATATATACTTACATATAAACTAAGTTTTTGCATACTTACCCCTGTTTCTTATCCTAATTATAATAATAAACTTAACAAACCATTTATTCTATTTATTTATACGCATGTCTGCATTCTTATTATATTTTTGAAGGTAATATTTTTTAACGTGTGTCAGTAGATGTAAACTCCACTGGCCCAACTGAAAAAAATGATGACTTGGAGATTCTCAACAACGACGGATTTGAGAATTTGGCAGGGTACATCTGCCACAAATTTGATAAAGACAACGCCGAAATTTGTGCCAATTCAGAAAATTGTTCATCTTATACTTGRGGGGATCCCCTTTCTGAAGGAGGACTCTTAAAACCAACAGATATTTTGATGGAGCATATGAGAGCCTTGCAAGCAGTATTTGACGACATAAATGATACAAATTATGTTCAAAAACACTTAGATTTAAGTAATTTTGTGAACTGTATCACGAAAGTAAGAGAACTGTTTTTTAGAGCTAGAATGTAGTGTAGGATTCGTTCTTTAAACAAGAACATAATTGAAAATATGTACAGCAAATAAAGGAAATTAACAATAAATTGTAAAAGTGAAATACAAAATATTCAATCTTTTTATTGRCATAAATGTATATGGTTGAAAACAAACACAGCAAAGAGACAAAATTAAATAATACTATGAAAATACTATGAGAATACAATGAAATGAATATGTAGATAAATGTTCACTATAAAATATTCACTTATATTGATATCTGTTAATAATATTCACTATATTGATGTCAGCTTTTTATGATATTAATGTTTTTGTATGCCTGCAATACAAAATTGCTTCTTATTGCAAAGAAAGACAAACTAAAAATCAGCTGATTGTTCGTTGGTCAACCGTGTCGTAGATGCACAGAACGAACGAAATTTGAACTCGTCATTGCGCAATCTTTGTTTCTATCATTCGTGCATATAAACCATAAAATATATAAATACAAAATAAACAGTACTTTGCAACCCTATAACTCATTTCCCCTGTAATTAGTTACTTAAGTCTTTAGTATACTTTTAGGCTAAGGTGAAATAAATAACTTAAACAGCTGATGGTTTTCTCCTCAGTGTTCAACAAAAAGTGATATCGGCGAAATAACAAACCTTGCAATCCAAATTAGTCAATGGTTGAAAGAATCGTAAAGGTGGACCAGAGAACGTCTATCATAGACAGAGAACGTCTATCATAGAGAAGGTTCACGTTTCAAATATCGTAACTTTTCGAAGGGGT
>NW_017537324.1:33476-45860 GCF_001853355.1 Bactrocera latifrons
TTTTTTTTTTTCATTTAATGAATCTGGTTAATTTTTTTTTATTTCGCAGATTGACTTTTACATTTAGCAAAAATGGATAACTGGGACACTGAAACAAGAATTTGGATTGTCCGCCGCTATCACGCATTGGTGTCCGTAGTTTCGGTTCAAAGAGTGTAGGCGCACGTTTGGCGGCAATCCTCCGAGCAGATGGACGATAATGAGACTTGTAAACAATTTTGTCGAGCATGGGACAATCAACAGAAGACCCTAACATCGAAACCCTTCAGTTCGAACGGAGGAAACAATCGCTGCTGTAGCTGCTGCCATACAAAACAATCCACGTGTTTCGACAATAAGCTTATCTGCTCAAATGGGTGTAAGCAGACAGTCATTACAGTCAATTATGCACAAAGATTTTTACTTATTCCCATATAAAATTCAAATGGCCAACAAACTGAATGCTGCAGACTTGCCGATTCGCTTTTAATTTTCCAGAAGATGCTTCAAATAGTGGAAGAGGATGGAAACATGTTGAGCTGTCTTTTCATGTCTGACGAGGCCCCTTTCGATTTAAACGGCAGCATTAACAAAAAAAATTGTCGAATATGGTGTGCTTCCAATCCATAGATACTCCATGAGACGAAATTGCATACACTTCGTGTCACAGTATGGTGCGCAGTTTCATCACGCTGCATTGTCAGGCCCTACTTCTTCGAAGAAAGCGATCACATCGTTACGGTTACTGGAGACCGTTACTTGAGCATGTTGAGAGAGTTTTTCTATCCAGAATTATGCCAAATGAGAATTTCTTTCAACTCTGTGTGGTTTCAGCAAGTTGGTGCAGCTCCTCACATAGCCCAACCTGTTATACAGAATTGCGACGAAAATTTCCCAATAAGCTGATATCCAGAAACTAAACATTCCGTTATCCATCCAGGTCGCCTGACCTTACTGCACCTGATTTTTTCTTATGGGGTTATTGCAAACAGGAAGTCAACAAAGCAAAACCAACAAATTTTAATGAACTAAGGCAATCCATTCGAGAAACAATTGCGGCTATTCCTGTCTCAACAATATGTGGAAGTAAGAAATATAGGTTACATAAAGAATTATAAAAGCGTAAGGTATAAGAAACAACTGGAAGTTTATAAAAAAAATCTAAACGATATAAAATTAAACAACGTTTAACGGAAGTACAAATTTGCAGGGGCAATGGATCCCGATACCTTTAATCATGACAACAATATGGATTGAATTTTACAGGACAATGTAGAACACATACAAGATGATCAAGTGGTTTAGGCATTTTACACAGCAATATTATAACCGACCAAGAAATAACAAAATATAAAATAAAGAATAAGGAAAAAAGAAAGAAAAGACCTAGCTTAAGTAAATTAATTTCTAAATTAACTGGCAGAAGAATTTTGACAGTAAACCCAACAAGACTTGTTTTTCTCATCGTGGTTCACTAATTTAATTAATATAACTAACCGAAGTTTAGTGAAAATTCAATTAATCCAACTAAGCTGAAGTTTAGTGAAAATTCAATTGATTCATTGCTGTAAAACTAGCAGGAGAGTTTCTGTCGGAAATCAGACGGGGCGCTGTATCTAACGGGACTTGCAATATACAAGTCCGAGTTAAGAAATGCAAAGAGAACCTCAAGGAAAGGCTTCCTTGAAAATTGGAGGGCTGTCATGAGTCCTCTAGGTTTAGGCGAATTCTCCCAAAGATCCCTGTTTCCCAGGCTATCTTAAAGACAAGAAAGGGAAGTGGACCCTAAGTAGTGACGATACGCTTCAGATGTTCCTTGATACTCACTTCTCGAGCCATATTTCCACTGAAGGTATACTTCTCGGAGTGCGATCAATTCGTTCAAACCTTTCAAGTCCCCGGGAGGGGACAGCAAGACGAGTTAGAATTACGTTCATCCGGAAGGTGAAGTGTGATTGAAACGGAATCCAACGCACGAGTTCTAGTTATTAAACCCGAGTTCAATACTAAATTTTTAAATTTCTGTTAAACTTAAGTTTAATTCGTTGACCGGTGTTACAGAACTTTAGTTCAAATATTTTTATTAAAACTAAACTTCGGTTTAGTGAATCGCTAAGAGAAAAACACGACTTTTCGAAGTAACGGCAGTTGTGGCGTTAATTGTTTTTTGTTTTTGGTTGTCGCAATATTCCTTTCAACATGTAAAATAATGAAATGTGCAACGGAAATACAATGTGATCTAACGTAAGTGCACTAGTTTGTTTTGAAATATGATATGCATATTTCTTGTGGTCTCAACGTTGTTGCGACAATAAAAAAGGAAAATATTTTAAGTTTGGATTAACTTTAAGTAGTTTGGGTTAGGTCGGTAACGTTGCCGTCAGCATTATATCGTTATTGTAGTTCTTATGGATTGCAGTTGTATTCATATCGGTAATGCATATGGTGGTTGGCAGCGACATCGACGTAATTCACGCGCTCCACAAAATGGGGTTCTCTCTTATCTTCTATGGATCCTGGTCATTAACAATCTGCTAAAAAAATTGAGGATCGTGGACGCTGGGTGATTGCTTATGCAGACGATGTAGCACCTATGGTCAAAGGAAGGTTTCTAAGTACCGTGTACGTGTTGACGCATGGGTTTTTCAACGTCGTAACAAATTGGGCGGTGGGAAGTGGTATCGCCACCAACCCAAGCAAAACTGAGATGGTTTTATTCAGTAGAAGATATAAGATCCTGGTAGTACCTCAGTCCCTAATTGGAGACATCCGGCAACCGGATGGATATAATGAAATATCTAGGCGTTCATGGAAGCGGAATATCGAGAGCATTCAACGGGAGAAGCTCACTAGCATGTGTGATGCATTAGGATTCACTTCATCCATGGCACTTGCATCATGCATAAACTTGCGAAAGTTTTCTTAAAAGAACGCGTATCTGAACAATCGGATATCCTCACATACTTTTACTTCATACCGGATCACTTGGATCTTGGAGTCGCCAAATCGAACCCTGGCGACTATCAGTCGAATGGGAGTAAGTCAGTTCTCGCGTATCCTCTTGTGTTTTACTACTCCGCTGGGCTTCGCGGATACTATGTTATTACTGTGCTAGCATGTACCTGGGTTCGGTATATGTGTTGTCGCGAGCAGTAGATCTAGTGATTTTTTTGCCCTCAGTAAGGCTAATCTCTTGCTAGTTGTGGGGTTTCTAACAGGGCATTATTCTATTGGCGTCCATGCTGCAAAGTTGGGAATCTTACCAGATGCCATCTGCTGAAGCTCTATGGAAGAAGATGAGTCGGTAACTCATCATTTCCTACTTGACTGTACTGCGTGTGAGACGTCAAGGCATAAGCACTWGGGTGCACATACCTACAGACATCCTACCGAAAAGGGAGTGGTACTTAAACACCTGTGCATATTTGTATTTGTATTGTATTAGGTCTTCTTTTGTATATCCTTTGTGATTGCATATAGCAGTCTTCGGTCAGCCATCTATCCTAAGGCAGCTTTCTCTTGAACGCCATCAACATATAATTTTTTAGGGTTTTACTGTTAGTGATTACTGTATCGATCTAGGAAAAAAATAAATAAGAATCCTATTTGTAAGAAAAATTTTGACTGACTCTATGTATACAAAGAGTTTCCGTTAGCAGGGATTAGTTCCATTTATAAAACATTTATTATATATGTGGCTGGCACATAGATAATACTATTACTACTATATACTTATGTATATGATTTCTATTAGTTAGATTATCACTATTAGTTAATGAGATATAGCATTTTTGTAAAGCATCGCTCCAAGGAAATCAACCGTTGAAATGAGATTTGCTAAGATGGAAATGAGCACCGAGGAAAATGATGCACTCAAGAGTCGAAGTGGGTGCCTAGCAAGTTCATAATGTAGCAACAACAACGAATTGCTGATTGTGAGGAGTGTTTGACAATAGAAACATGGCTCCATCATTTCACCCTGGAGTTCAATCGACAGTCATTCTCAGTCATGATGAACAATGATATTTGGCAATTGTATAATTTTTGATGAAGGATTCCATTTAAAGATTCCTTGTCAGAGAGCTCCGAGACCGCGCTCTCCGAGGCGCTACTTATAGGTACGCTCCCGCCGATCCCGCAATTTTTAAATCTGTAATATCTTCGAAAATATTCATTTAAATCATATGCTGTATGCTTACGGTCAACCATATATATCTATATTAAATCAACAGTGACTAATGCTATATTGGTTAAAACCGCTTCACATGAACCAATATTTGTCGCAAAAAGTAAATGACAAAAAAGATATTATTGTGACATAGCCATAAGAGATAGACATATACCATCGCGGAGTTTTCTGTAGACCTTTTAATGTGTACAAACTTAGTACCTTATTTTGATAAATCTCATAGGATTCAGATTGCGTTTACAATGTATGTGGAATAAATACAATTATTTACGACATTGTATTATAAACCTCAAAAGTAACAGAGTCAGGCGACTTTATAAATCTAAAAATATTTTTTTTTTAAGGAATAAATTTGTTGAAATATTTGAATACATTATAAAATGTTTGAAATCATGTTAAATACAGTACAGTACAGTAGTTTATAACCATAACCATCATCTACTACCTATGTATTACAATAATCTATTACCATGAACTTAAGATTGCTGAATTCAATTAGAACTACATACTTACCCCTCTTTTGTATATACACTTACCTCTAGTCTAAGCCGTTAGGTTAAGATTTAGGCTACCTAATGAACTATTGAAATAAAGAATGCTATTGTATTAAAGACTATACCTGCGAACGGACGTGTTTCTTTTGGTAATCGGAATTTTTAAAATCGGGCTTAGCACAGGATTTTAGTTGCGCATCTCAGTGAGTCCAACGTGTTTAACTTTAATCTTAAATAAGCCTAAGATTTTTTCATGGCGCCCGATCAGGGAAAGGAATTTCAAAGTAATACTTAGCGCATTAATTTAATTTCGAACGCGTGAGCAATTACCTGTGAAGTTTTCATTTCTTCCGGTATAGGTCGAGTGCAAGTGACTAAAGTGACAAATACTGAAAATAAATGTCTGGACAAAGACATTAAAAAATATATATGTATATAATAAATAAAAAAAAAAAAAAATTTTACATCAAAAAATAGCAGTGGCTTGTGAAAAATATAGCACTTGTATATAGGTATAAAATAATTGCGAAGTGTACACATGGGACATAGATTGAAGTGAATAAAAACGAATTGGTAAAATCAAACATAAAGAAAATAAAATACAAATTAACCTAAATTAAAAGTTGAAGGAAAGTTTGTGCCCAAAATTCACTAACCTATTACTGAGCAAACACAAAGAGAAGAAAAGAAACAAAAACCAAAAGGTGGATAGTAAGGCATATTTTCGCAAATACAGTGGAGTGTCAAAATAGAGGCAATTTCAAATAAAGGCATTATAAAAAACATAAAGTGCCCTTAAAAAACAAAAAACAAAAAAAAAAAACAAAGAACGTCAACTCCGTCGCTGTTAACGTCGACGCCAGATCCTCTGCTTCGTGGGAATGAGCTGAAATTGTATTCTCTGCAAAAGGGAAGTGAACGCAGGCAAAACCACCTATGCATTCAGTGCGAATCACTGAAGGTGATGCGAATAAAGAAAAATACGAAAAGTAAAAAAAACATGTAAGGAAGGGCTAAGTTCGGGTGTCACCGAACATTTTATACTCTCGCATGATAAAGTGATTCATTGAATTCGGTCGAGTACTTCCTGAGATATGGTTTTTGGTCCATAAGTGGGCGACGCCACGCCCATTTTCTATTTAAAAAAAAGCCTGGATGGAGCAAGTGCACACTTTCAGTTTTTGGCTCCCCTCTTTTCACATACGTACATATTTACATTATTGCATATATTTATATCTTATTATTCACATACGCATATAGACATACTTATGCATTTATGCATGTATGCATCTAAGTGAAAGAGGGATTGTGGGATTTGCGGTAGCATCGTTAATTATACATTAAGGTGCGACATTTTATATATTGCAGACAAAAAATTTTAAAATTTTAAACGAAATAAAGTTTTACAGTCCGATTCTTTGGAAAACTTTCTCGTTAAAAAAAAAAAAACATTTTCAAGAACGTTGAATTGTGCTATTCTATCGATATTATTTTTTCTCGTTTCCGGCTCCAAATATATTTGTTGCCAACCTTTATTGCTATTGGTCTGGCTTTCGTATAATTGGGAATCGATACACATATATTTTTCGTTTTCGTTATCGATTCTTAATATATCTGTTGCAAACCTGTATAGTTTTTTTCGGAAATTTAAGTTAACAAGCAAAAATGAGCAAGTCAAAGCCAACTATCTTCGAGTAAGGAGTTCATCGACTTAAAGTCATTAAAGCGTCAAAGGGCGGTGACGAAAAGTAGCATTTTGCGAATAATAACGGGTCTGCTAGAAAAGACGATGCCATTAGATCCAATCGAATTGAAATGCCGTCTTGATATACTAAAGTTACATAGTGAGAAATTCATGAAGTGTCAATCTAAAAGTGAAGATATTGATGAAGACGACATGGCCGGAGGGGAATTAGAGGACAACCAAACAAAATCTATAATTAAAACAATTTTGGCCAAAAATAGAACACCTATTGCTGAAACATCATTCGTAACGTCTCCGCTCAAGGCTCCCAAAAATGAATTTGCCGAAATTCAAATGAGAATATTCGGAATTTAAAAATTTCATGAGTTTGTTTGAGAGTTTGGTTCACAATGAACCAAATATCCCAGATATTGGAAAATTTAACCATCCGGTTATTTGTCTATCTGGAGAGGCTCTGGGCACGGTAAAAGCGTTTCAAATGTCGGATGAAAACTATCCGAAGGTGTTGGCAAGTCTCAACAAGATTTACGACAATAAATATTTGATTTTTTTCAATACGGTTTCAAAACTTTTTGAGCTGCCAACTATCCCTAAGCCATCAGCCCCTTCATTGCTTGCGATGATTGATGAAGTCTTGGCTGTATATGACTCATTTCTATCCCTGGGCGATGAGAAAGAAATCACAAATGCGGTAATTATTCACATAGTCATGACAAAACTTGACTCTGCCACCCGATCAAAGTGGGAAGAACAGCTGGATTATGACAAGCTACCATTGTGGAAGGATTGTGAAGCTACCTTAAACAGACGGTACCATCACCTATCAGCTGAAAGCGTATCATCATCGAGGACGAGACCCATAGCAGCAGCCAGCGCGAACCACGTGAAGCAGCCTCACATGAATGGAACGAAGTACGTAGACATGCCAGCAGTCGAAGGACCACTATTTAACAGCTTGCCCCAGTTTTAAAACTCTATCCGTTCAACAGAGATTTCAGTTTGTCAAATCGGCGCCCTTATGCATAAATTGTTTGCGTAAGGGACATACGGTATCCAAATGCAGAGCAGATCGATGTCGCGTGTGTAGTCGGTCCCACCACGCATTACTGCACCAGTATTCTGTATCCTTCGCTGCTGAACCTCATCCGCAACCAACAACAACTATACACACAATGCATACAATAAGTGTGCCTGATCGGGTAATGTTGGCAACAGCAGTTATTCTGGTGAAATTAAGATGTGAAGAGTACCTGCCCGCAAGAGCCTTGCTGGACTCAGGAAGTCAAGTCAACTTTATAACGGAGGATTTTTCCCAAAAACTGCGGATTTGACGCCAAAACAGGACTTTAAATATTATAGGTATTGGAAATTCATGCAAAAAAGTCGGAGTCAAATTAAGCGCATTTGTTAAAAGTGGCACTAATCAATCAACGCTACAGAACAATCTTTTGGGATGGATTGTTTCTTGCAAATATGTCAGCAGTCTTAGTCCTCCTCCCGAAGTAAATAGCACATTATGCCAAACTGAAGAAGACTTATCGTCAATAGATTCAGTAGTCCAAAAATTTTCTTCTGAAACAATTGGCAACAAATTCACAACTGAACAAAATGAGAGTGAACAATTTTTCGTCTATACAGCTGAAGTATTACCTTCAGAAAGGCTTCAAGTCAGAATGCACTTAGGTAAGATACTCGGTCACTCCTATGAAATCGCAGTTCGGCGATCCCAGGCCCTGGAGAGAAAACATTGAAAGATCCAGAGTTTCGTAAAATGCATATGGGCTTCATGAATGAGTATAAAGCGCTGAGTCACATGAGGGCAACAAATAATAATCAACTCTTCTTCGTTTTCGTTTCCATAAGTACACTTTAACGGCAGACATTACTTAAATGTACCACCAAATAATCATACATGAAGAAGACAGAAAATGTCAGCTCATTGTGTGGAGAGAGCATCCCTCAGAGCAAATTCAGATTTTTCGACTTAACACCGTCACTTACGGAACTGTGCCTGCACCATTTTTTGCAACTCGGTGTTTACAAATGCTCAGCGATGCTAATATAACTAAATACCCACTGGGTTCATTGGCCATTAAAAGAGACTCTTATGTTGATGACTTATTAACAGGATCTGAAAATTTTGAGTCTCTAGATCTTATAAGAAGTGAAGTAATTAAAATATTAAACTCGGCCGGATTCACCTTAACGAAGTGGTTTTCGAACCACCTTAAATGTTTCGACAGCAATTGTATTGAAAAGTCGTTAAGCTTCAATGACAAAAACTCAACTAAAACACTAGGTATCCATTGGTTGCCGAAAGAGGATTTGTTGCGATTTGTTTTGGATGAAAATTTTCATGATCTGCGAGCTACTAAACGAAACATACTATCAGTCTCTGCTCGCCTTTTCGATCCTCTTGGATTATTAGCCCCACTAGTTACCAAAGCAAAAATCTTATTGCAAGAGCTTTGGATCCAAAAACTAGATTGGGATGAGTCGACTCCATTGCGCCTTGATACTAGCTGGCAGAATTTCAAAGTCAACCTACTGCAGCTGTCGTCAATTAGCATTCCTCGATACGTAAATATAGAGTCGAGTGCTATCTGCCAAATACATGGCTTCTCCGACGCCTCAATAAGAGCGTACGGATGCTGCATATACATACGAAGCCAATTTGCTAGTGGTGTCAGATGTACGCTGCTTACTGCAAAGTCTAGAGTGGCTCCGCTGAAGACCAGGTCTCTTCCGCGTCTCGAGCGCTCAGCAGCACATCTTCTTGCCAAATTATGGTCACGAATTGCGCTAATTTGAAAAAATTATATTTTGGACAGACTCTGAAATCGTATTGCATTGGGTAAAAACGCATCCATCTTCAATTACAAACCTTTATTGCAAATCAAGTATCTGAAATCCAAGAATTGACTGACAATATAAATTGGCGACATGTGCCAACAAAACAAAATCCTGCGTATCAAGTCTCTCGGGGTTGCAATGTGGATGAATTGAATAATTCAATATGGTTTGGCTGTCCGCAGTTCCTCTTAGAAGACCTCGCTTTATGGCCAATTAACATTCACTTCCAGCTCTCCCCAGGCGATGATGCATTAGAGAAGAAGCAAAATACTTTCACACTTTCACTTCATATATGTGAAAGAGAATACACTATTGAACCTTATCGAAACATTCTCTTCGCATCAAAAATTGCTTCATGTGGTTGCCTATGTATTACGGTGGATTAGATGACCAAAAATGCTTACGGAGGGAAAGGACCTGACATCTAACGAATTACACTTGAGTTTTTTGAAAATTGTTCAGGTGATTCAACATTCGGAATTTGCGAATGAAATTAAGAAACTGACGAAAGGCACCACGCTACCCGCAAACTTGCAAAAACTCGATTCGTTTTTGCATGAGTATTCGGACATGTGTTAAAATTAATCCGAGTAGGAGGACGCCTTTTAAATGCACCTCTCCTATACGATGCATAATTCCCATTATTACTAAATAAGAATTCGCACTTCGATTATCAATTATTTACGGTTCCTGCATTTTCGAAATCACCACACAGGGGCAAAAGCGTTGGTTGCGCTTCTTCGAGAACGCATATGGCTGATTAATGCAAGAGAAGCATGCAGTAGAACCGTAAGAAACTGTACACACTGCTTTCGTTATAAGCCGAAGTTGCAAACCCAAATAATGGGAAACTTGCCCTTCGAGGGCTACGACCCTTTCTTATATGTGGCGTCGATTTTTGTGGTCCAATTTATACTACATTAAAAATACGCGGTCGACCACCCGTAAAAACCCATATCGCAGTTTTCGTTTGTTTGACGTCTAAAGCAGTACACTTAGAATTAGTTTCTGACTTCTCAACTAATTCCTTTATTCTCGCCCTAAAAATGTTCATGGTCACCGAGAGATGCCACAGACGATATACAGCGACAACGCAACCAACTACGCGGGTTCTGGGAGGCGGCAGTGAAGTTCGTCAAACACCTCGCCATGCGCGCAATGGGCAACGTGCTGCTCACCGCCGAAGAGCTAGGAACACTGCTGGCGGAAGTGAAGGCCATCCTCAACTCGCGGAACCTCGCATCGTTGAGCCAGGATCCCAACGATGTCGAAGCATTGACTCCAGCACACCTACTAATAGGGTGCTCCCTCTGAGCCTTACCACCTCAACAGGTGTCAACGGACCCAATTCGCTATTGCGAGAGATGGCAACTTGTTTGCTGTCTCAAGCAACAGTTTTGGCGACAGTGGTCCAAAACGTACATTACCATTACATCAGGAGCGCAACAAATGGCTGCACCCGAAACGCAACCTGCAGCCCGGCGATCTCGTCCACGGAGACAACACGCCACCGCAGCAGTGGGCACTAGGGTGGTTGGATTCCGGACTTTTTTCGATTCGGGATTTCTAATAGTGCGGAAAAGTTGCCTTAGTACTTCCTGATTCCAATACAACTTTTTGTTTTGAGATCGGATTGCATCTTCAACCCCAACTCCGGCCTTGAAATTTTGGAAATTCGCCTAAAATCGTGAAATTGTCTACCTAGCGCCTGAAATACGCATCTCAAGGCAAAATGTATAGACTCTGCTTCTCTGGCTGCCAGAAGACGGTCAAGGGCCAACTTTCTGACTTCTATCCGTTCATCAGTCATCATACTAAGGAGAATGTTTTCTGGAAGAGCCAAGAAAGCATTCTGTTGAATGGATGAATCGACAACCTTGCACAACTTAGCAGGTAAGTATCTCGACCTTTGAATTGCAGCATAGTGATGGCGCGAGTCATCTTTGATTGAACTGTTGAATCTTATTGAGAACCACAAAGGTGAGTAAACTGTAAGTATGTACTTGACCAAAATCTTTATTTCCTTTGTTGGTTTGTCAGTAGATATGTATAATCTCGGAATTCTATTTGCACAGGTGAGCCAGCGAGATTTGCACATGTTACCTRDRTGCATCGACGCTAAATCTGAGGAACATTGACCGGAAATAACAGCTTCTGATATTTTATAGAGATAAGCTTGGTCTGTGCCAAGTTGGGTCGGATTAATAACCTCAGAAGGTAATTGGCAGGATGGAAAACTTTCAAATTTGACAACAGGCAACTTCTCGCAATCAGGGAGCAGTTTAACTATGTCGCCAGAGAATGTATTTGGACTCATTGAGACACCATCTATGTGTTCGGAAAGAGCACGAAATGGAAGTTCGTTGAAATGTTGAAAACAAACAACTCACTTTTTCTGTAACCTCTCCTAGGTTCATAGTTGTCGTCTCGGAGTCGCCCTACACGAAATCTTCCAAACTCATAACACAAAAGAACATCCTGGTAAATAGTTAACTGGGACTCAAAGAGATTGTACGAATATATGCCAAACACAGGACATTTCTGTCTAAATTTAAATTTAGATACAGACATTATTCACAAGCTCGCCTGCTGCCTGTCGAAGTTGAAGGATCATGATCCTGTCAAGGTGGTCGGTGTTGCGTCATGCGACTTTATAAATCTAAAAATATTGTTTTTTAAGAAATAAATTTGTTAAAATATTTGAATACATTATAAAATGTTTTACATCATGTAAAATACTTACAATATAACCATAACCATTATCTACTACCTTTGTATTAGAATAATCTATTACCATGAACTTAAGATTGCTGAATTGAATTACAACTACATATTTACCCCTCTTTTTTATACATACTTACCTCTAGTCTAGGCCATTAGGTTAAGATTTAGGCTAACTAATGAACTATTGAAAGTGTTTAACTTTAATAGTATTTCTCCACTATTTAATGGATATTATTATACATCCTCGTTCCTTCCTCTCACTCTATCTATAAAAACAAACCGCATCAAAATCCGTTGCTTAGTTTTAAAGATTTCTTCTTCTTCTTAATTGGCGTAGACACTGCTTACGCGATTATAGCCGAGTTAACAACAGCGCGCCAGTCGTTTCTTCTTTTCGCTACGTGGCGCCAATTAGATATTCCAAGTGAAGCCAGGTCCTT
>NW_017537324.1:47175-75446 GCF_001853355.1 Bactrocera latifrons
ATTTTCGAGCATTACCCCTATCGGCCAGCTTATCAAGCTCTTCATACTCACGCATTTCGGCCTCTTTCTCTTTCTGTCTGCAAATGCGTCTCGCTTCCCTCTTCAACTCTCGATATCTATCTCTTCCCGCACGTGTTGTGGTCGGTCGTAACGTTGCGAGGTAGGCAGTATGTTTTCTCTCCATTGCGACACGGCACTCCTCGTCGTACCAGCTGCTCTGCTGCATTTTCCGAAAACCAATGGTTTGGGTTGCAGCTGTACCTTCTGCGAATGGTTGGCCCCTTGCCGCGGTGCAGGGGCTTAGGCGCAAGGCATACTCGGCACCACCTAACCGGTGTGCCTAGCAGCACTGCCCAGATAGGAAGTCGGGTACCGCATGCGTGCTACCACCTCCTAATCCCGGATGTTATGCGACTCCCGTGCTCATTGGATGATTTGCAGCCAGAAGGTAAATTCGGCTGTATTCTAACGGAGCCTCCCCAATATCGGGCCGAATTGGGAAGTAACTGTTACCTTTCCGAGTCAAGGGGACCTAGCGTAGTGGACACCCTAGTTCCTCATTAAAGTAATAGACCCGACGGAGACGTGACCCGGCGCAAACGTGCTGATGCTGCTAAAGGCATCCGCATGGCTGTACTGCCTCAAATCTACCCGGCGGAGTCGCTCAAATTGGAGGAGCTTACCGTGCTCCAGGACCTCCTCATGGAAGAGGTATTCAGAGGTATTGAATATGCGGCGTCCTTCCTGGGGGTGGAATTTAAAGGAGGTACGCAGATGTCTGGAAACTAGGTGCGGGAGTTCTCCCCAAAGCTGGAAGGTTGGAAGGGTCCAGTCCTCTGCGCGAAAAGGGCGAAAGACTTGCCAATCATACACAGCATGACAGTGTTCCTCCCCGATGCGGGGACACGCCCTACGAGTTTGCTCTACGTGGTGAAGAACCAGAACCTGGACCTCAGCATCTCGGCCTGGTGCGTTGTCAGCAGCAAGGTGGAGGAAATGGGAGGCATGAAAGGTGGGATACTGTACTTGTACACAGACGACGAATCGTACAAGTACGTCCGGGCAGCCAGCTTCCGCCTGTGTTAGAGGTTCAGAACAGTGGTCATGCGGTCTCATAAGCCCTCGGCCACTGGGAGCAAGGGAGCGGATAAGGCATATAAACCTGACCCTGGTTAATGCAACAAAAGCTTTTGAGGCTGGCGCGCAAGTCCTGCGGCTGTAAGCCAAGAAAAGTGGTTGTACACCATGATAGTGCGACCAATAATCACGTTCGAAGCGGTGGCCAGGGCCTCAGTGGCGCCGCAGATTTCGGTAAAGACCAAACTATCGAATCTGCAGCGGCTAGCCGGCGTCTGCATGACAGGCGAAATGCGCATTTGTACAACGGCGGCACTGGAGGYTCTGTTAGAACATACTCCGCTTCACTTGGTTATAGGGCAGGTAGCAAAGCATACTCTTCTGCAAATAGGGGTGTGGCAAAGGCAAGGTAGTCTYGTCCTACAGGATGGAAAAGATAAATGGCAATACACCAATAGCGCTCCTCTTGAAGGACAGCACTAAAAAAATAGTTAACTTCGAGAAAAAATTTAAGGTCACCCTCGGCAGCAAGGACGAGTGGTACGACTCCAATCTCGAGCTGATGTTGAGTAATAGCACGTTCGAGTGGCTCGAAAATGTCGAAGGGAATCGGTGCAGCGGTCATGAGAAACGCACTAAGCTCTTCATACCCATGTATGAGTTCTCAAGCATCTTCCAGGCAGAAGGTTTTGCCATAAGTCGGTGTATAGAAATAAACCTCCATCGCAACTATCGCAATGAGCGAATAGCCATTCTCAGCGATGGTCAAGCAGCAGTAAAACTGATCTCCTCCTACGAGATCAAATCGCAAGTGCAGGAGTTCAGGGAAAGGCTGAACAGCACTGCGGAACGAAACCAGGTACACCTAATCTGGGAAGAAGGAGTGGCTAGGAAAGAGCATTGGCAACGAACGCACGGTATGAGACATGCCAATTTGGTAATTGGAGTGGAGGCTGAATTTACCGACCGTAGTGGTAAAGATTGACATCGTGGCGGGTACAGCTGTCATAGGTGCGCTCCAAGTGCTCATAGATGGCATCTTTGGTCACATCAAATTATAATCATTGCAATAGATATAATTATTACAAATCTCCAAATTAAATAAAAGACGATGTTTTCTCTTCGAATGCCAAAATCGTTCTAACATTTTATTCTTAATTTTTAATACAACACAACTTAACTGCTTAGCTTAAAGCTAGCGTCCCTTGGTACAGCTATGTGAAACKTTTATTATTTATGTTTGTGCAGTTAATGCTGTCAGCTGTTTTGATGAGAATGTTTATACGATATTTCTCAACTTTAACTTGCTGCTAGCAGTTTGGTGGGAATGTTTATTTGACGATTCTTAACGGATGGATGGATTGATGGATTTCTTCCATTGTTATATATTTCATTATTGTTACATTAATAAGSTTCACCGGATTTGGTAAAATTTGAATTGACATTGGTTTATTATGTAAATACAATTTTCTCATTACCCTAATACTGCAGTTTTCAAATCGGATTAAATAATTACCATTTATTAAAGTTATTAAAGTTTTTTAAATCACAATTGTGATTAACTGGCATTGATTATATTTGGCATTGATTATATACATATATATGATTTGAGTCTAATTCAATGACATCAGTTTTATTATTTGATATATTTAATTTGTACAATTACATTATGTGCATTTTGAGTATTAATATTTAATTTTCCTTCAATTTCTACACGATCTTCTACGTCCATAGTTCCATAGATATATTTGAGTCCTGTTCCCAAAAAGTTAAATAATCAAATTTTTTGCCTTTGGTGATGTGGGGTTAAAGTATCTATTTGAATACTAATGTGCTTGAGTTTAGCAATAAGTAAAGGGTTAGGATTTTCTTCTTTCAAAATTAATTTTTCCAAATTATTTACATGACCTTTGTACATTGTTGTATTTACTAAGTATGATATTCTGTCATATCTTTCGATTAGTTTGATTTCAGTTAATTTTAGTAGCGAGTAGCCGTTACCATGGCTCAAGTCTACTATTTCTATCTGGGCCGCGATTAGAGGTATTGCCAAAAAGAGTATCGTAATCTTCATCATTATGTGTAATCTATAAAATTTAAGAATTTAAGTTATCTTTGTGAATGATTCTATTTTTTCTTGCATCAAACCTTATTTCCTAAATCTTTCTTAACTATTTATTTCTTATATCTATGTTTTATTTTCCCTTGAAATTTATTTCCTTCTTCGTATATCGTTTGATTTTCATTGAATCATCTTAATTTACGGCCTTTATTTCTATAATTAAGCATCTGACTTTGAACTAATTTTAATTTTTCAGTTAAATCATTGTGCCTTATTTTATTGTGTAATATTTCAAAAGGCTTTCGTTCCGTTACAGAGTGAATAGTTTGATTATATGACTATATTTTGAGCTGAATCCGGGCTCATTATGACATGTAATCATTTTTACTTCTGGGAAACTTTGGAGGGCTTCTAATACATTTTCTGACAAACTAGTTTTGTTTTCGATCTGTATATATTAACTATTAAGAATTTGGAATATGCATCAATTTCAGTAATGAATTGTAAATTTGATGCAAATAATAAATCTTGTTCCCCCTCTTTTTTCGGAATCGGTACCCGTATAGGGTGTCTATCGTAATTGTTTATGTTGAAGATTTCACAATTCCTTACAAATTGTTTAAATTGTTTCTTCATTAGCAGCCAGTAGTAATCTTTAGTAATTTGTTTTAAATTTTCTTTATAATATCTTTGCGCTCTTGTATGTGTTTGTCTAATTATTTTTTCCTGATCAGCTTTGTTAGTTATATCCGTATGGAAAACTTTCTTTGCAATTCTGTTTCGCAAAATTCGTTTAACTTCATGTAATTCTTCTAATGTGAAATTGACCCCAGTTAAAAGGATTTTATCTACTCTTTCTGAAATGATTTGTTTTAAAAATTCTAAATCTTTATACCGTATGTGGTGCCTGTAGGTATTACAATTTTTTTTGTTCTAAAATGTTCGTTACCACTTGATTTGCTCAGTTCAATTTGTTGTAGGAATGAGTTTAGGGTTTTATTGAAGGTTTTTATGTGAAAAATATCTAAGTTTGGTGCTGAATGCATTGTTTCAGTGGGGTTATCTTCTTCGCTTCCTTCGATATTTTCATTATTATTTTTTCTAAAATATTATCATTTAAAAACTGTCTAGATAATGCATCTGCTACATAATTCGTATATCCAGATTTATAAATAATTTTTGGGGCATACTCTTCTATAAGTGCATGCCAGCGCTTCATCTTAGCATTTGGATTTCTCGGCGATACAGCGAATAAGCAACTCCATAGAAGTAATTTCTTAAGTTTTTCAATGCCCAGACAACGGCATATAACTGTTTTTCATTTGTAGCATAATTTGTGTGTTGCGTTAATCCACTTTTTAATCTCGCCACTGCTTTTAAGGCTTCATCATCTAATTCTATAACGTCATCTTTTGATTGGTTTTGTGATATTCTACCATTTTATCCTTGCAAATATTTAGTTAATGGTTTAGTAATGTATGCGTAATTTCGCACAAATTTTGTATAATACCTGGTCATTCCCAAAAACTTCTTAACTGTCGGAAAGTTTTTGGTACAGGATATTCTTTAATGACTTCTACTTTCTTTTCATCTGTCATAATTATATTACGGCCAATTTTGTATCCCAAAAATTCAACACTGGCCTTGAAAAACTCGGATTTTTCCAGTGAAATTTTCATATGAGCTTCATGCAGGGGATTTATTATTTTCTTTAAATGATCATAGTGTTCGTCAGCATTGCAAGAATATACTATTGTGGGCACACAGATAAGACATATCACATCTGGCAGCATTGTTTGTAAGTTATTCTATTATTTCATTCTCTTTATATTCTCCTTGGAAATTTACAGTTTTAACTGAGTTCTAAGTTTTTAGTTTTAAGAAGCGTCACTTCTTGTACAGACGCCAACAAGTGAACAAGTTTTTTGAAATATCTTTAATAAATAATAATTTTAATATTAAATGTGGTATCTTATTATCGCCACATAATTGGTAACCCCACAGTTTAACGACACACGCAAGTAGATTAACCAATTATGGTGTATTATTCTCGCCACATAATTGGTGACCCCTACGATTGAACAGCACACCACAATTGGTACAACTACAGTTTAACAACACTACATCCCCTCACCGCAGAGTTGCGCTTAGGAGGCCGCGCAGCGCAAACGGCCAACACAATACGCCACCTGTACGCCCACTGTCTCGGCAGCGGACAAGAAATACAATGGGCGTCCAGCACCGATCTGAAGAACCTTTTGCCAGCCATCATCCAGGCGCCAGCCTCAGGCGATGGTACCACGACTTACTACATTAGCGCCAGCGATATGTATCAGCCCAATTGATTGCCACCATCATCGGCATGTCGCCGCATTTGGGTGGTACAGCGCAACAACATGACCACAACCAGCAACAATAATAACATCAAAATCAACACGTACAAATGCAACTGCAATCGCAGGTGCAACAGTAACAGCACAGTAACAGCTACAACAGACGCTACAGCTGCAGTTGTCGCTTCAACAGCAATGTTCAACTTAAGTAAATCTAATCATTAACTATTCAACGGGACCTGTCGCTGGAGCAGCGCACATAAGTACAGCACCGCTTATCTACTAGCAGCAACAGCAAGCACCACCAACACTGCCGCAAACTTTGTAGCAGCAGCAACAATGTATCGCTTCATCTGCAGTGCATTCGGCTCAACGCACTTTGCATCAGTCGCCGCCTCGAAGCTACATGCAACACTACCAAGTGCACAACGCCGCAATCAGCCCCTGCGCAGGTTGCCAACCGCCCGCCGTGCTACGCTTGTACACCGTAGCATCGCACTACCAACTACTGTAACACACTATTCATTTACGACCGCACATCGAAATTCATCGTCGACACTGGTACGGATATTGCGGCAACTCCGTTTTCTCGTAAACTCAAAATAGTAACTCCTTTTCGACTGCAAGCTGCAAACGGCAGCAAAATTGGTACCTACGGAGATAAGGCGCTCAACTCAGTCTCGCACGTTTAGGCTCCTATGCAATTGTCATAGCCCTAACCGAGAACTGCTCAACAACCACTTAACTATATCCAATCGGTCGTTTGTCGACCCTAACCCAGTCTTGCTCGTGTACCTTCACAAGCCTAACCGAAAACTGCACAACAACCACTTATCCATATCACATCGCCAGTGACAACAGATTCCGTTGTGGTTTAACGTGAGTTCCTG
Organism: Bactrocera latifrons; assembly: GCF_001853355.1. Lineage (NCBI taxonomy): Eukaryota > Metazoa > Arthropoda > Insecta > Diptera > Tephritidae > Bactrocera > Bactrocera latifrons. The sequence goes on from NW_017537324.1 coordinate 53,538, forward strand.
CCTGCGAAGGCCTAACCCCACGGTACTTTCTATTGCTAGAAGCACATAGATCAAAACAATGCGTTGATCAGCGCCCCAAAACATTAGTGCATGCACCTGCACCATACTCTGGAGAACCAAAGCATGAGTGCCGCCACATACACTTATACTTTGGTTCCAATTGGTTTGGGTGGACAAGCACACCCTAGCCACCTTGGTCGGGTACGAGGCCCATCTAAAACCTCTGCCGTACTCTGGGTCCGGCACCCGGCCGCAGCGCGACTTCATACCGGACTAATGCCCTTCCTGCATTTAGGTTTAAACCACAGCCACCACGAATCTCCACAAAGGGCCAAAAACCCAATGAGCAGATTGGAGTTTCCTCCAAGGGCTAACTGCTCCCCGTGGTACAATGTTTTAGTCTTTGGTATGACTTGTAGCTTGCGCTACTGCCTGTTGAGCCCCCAAGAATTCCTAAGAACCCTTAAGAACTCAACTGTATAATGACATGTGTCTCGTAAATCCATTCGGAAACGAAATCGTAAACGAAAACACGGTCGAATACCAGGAATAAAAAATATAGTGTACAGTAACCATGTTTTTACGATGAATACTATAGCACTATATCTGACATGGACTATGTTGAAATTCAAGGCAACCCCAGAATGACAAACACAGTGCATGCGGGATTTTAGTCGCCTCTTGCGACAGGCATGCCTTACCACGGGTATATTCGATTTCCCCTCCAACTCGGAGGGGTGCCCCCTACCCGCAGGGGGACGCCAGTGACAACAGTACGCCGCACAGCCGCACTCTCACCGAGCAAATAAATTCGGAACAACTRCTTAACCATACCAATTGGCGAGTGATAACAGTACGCCGCACAGCCGTACTCTCACCGAGCAACTGCATTCGCTACATACTCGTACATCAATCAGCCTAACTACACCAAACACCCGCACTAGGATCTAGTAATGGAACTCATCCTTAAAAAAGTCCAGTACGACATCGTCTAATGTGATACGTCTTATCTGTGTGCCCACAGTACTGGCAGCACTGTTTGTCAGTTATTCTATTATTTCATTCTCTTTAGATTCTATTTCTCTTTATATTCTACTTGGAAATTTACGGCTTTAAGTGAATTCTAAGTTTTTAGTTTTAAGAAGCGTCACTTCTTGTAAAGACGCCAACAAGTGAACAAGTGTTTTGAAATATCTTTAATAAATAATAATTTTAATATTAAATGTAGTATCTTATTATCGCCACACTATAATATCGTCAATGTAAACATGAAAAGATGTCCATGGCTCTCTGAAAAAGTGAAGGTGCGTTTTTCAATCGAAAGGCATTCGGACATATTCATTCTTGTCGTTGTTAATTGAAAATGCAGTTTTCTCTATCTCTTTCTCTTTCATTGGTATCTGATAGAAGCCCGATTCAAGATCTATGGTAGATAAAATTTTTGCTTTCCCCAAATTTGCCAATATGACATTGCAGTCCGGAATAGGATATCTGTCAGTTATTGTGTTTTCATTTAATTTTTTATAGTCGATCACCATTCTCATTCTGGGTGATCCATCTTAGTTAGTTCCCTTTCGGGCACTACCCTGGGTGAATTGTCCGGACCTTTAGTTTCCCTAATTATGTCTTCTTTTAACATTTTCTTAACTTCGCAGAAAGAGGGTATGGGTATTGTTTGCTATATATTGGTGCATTTGTGACTGTTCTTATTTCGGCGTTATCATTAGTTCTAAACGGTAAATTTGTATTTATTTTACCGTGGATTTTTAAGATTTTAATTTTTTTTCGCATATTTTTGCATTTGAATTTTCATCTTTTATATTATTTATTTGTCCTAATTCTGTTTCGCTGAGTGTATAGACTTTCTCTTCATTTTTACAATTATTTCTTAGAAATGTGTTATCTCTTAAATTTAGTTGTATTCCTGATTATTATAGTTATTGTTAAATTGCTGTGGTCTTGATATTGGTTGTTATTATTACATTGCCTGAAGGTGGGCTTATTATTGAAAGATTGTTATTTTGTCTCTGTAGACTGTAAGTCTTAACGAATTGTATACGAATTTGATTGGATCCCATTTCCTGTGCTTTCGCTAAAGCATTAGGCAGATCGGTCGGATTTAGTGACATTATTACGAGTATATTATTTAATGGAGCGTTGAGTCCCGTAATGAAAACTTTTAATTCCTTCCCATTACATTAGGGAAGCGATCTTATTATATCCAATGTTTCGTCACATCTCATTTTTATATCTATGGATTGTGGTTTGAATTCGTATATATGTTTCGTGTATGTACCGAAATAAGCTAATCTGAACTTTGCCATTTTCACTTTCAAATTTTTCTTGTTTCAAAAATTTTAAAATATTTATAAAAAATTATATTTATTTTTTTTAACACTAAACATACTATAACGGGTGAAATGACCCATTTTGAACTTTTGCATTGAAAATGCACGTATAATTTTATTGAGTTTGCACGTCTGACTTCATGACTTTTTCTAAGTAATTAATGTACAGTTATAAAAATATTTATATTTTTGTTTATTCTGAGTAATTCTTGTTGTATACCGAAATCTACCACAACGGGTCATTTGACCCGGAGAGAGTTTTTCTGTTTTATGAGATTATCGAGTCATATTTGGAGTCAGTAAGTTGCACATTCTTCCAAAGACTGCTGCGTAAAGTAGTTCAACGAAAATAGCTCAGAATAGTTTCAAGAAAATATCAAATTTTACATTGAAAATAGCTTTTTAGTGTAAGAAAAAGTGCCAAATATTGAAAGTCTTGATAAGTACTTAGCTTATATTTTATTTTGATAGCTAAAGTAATATAGATCATGTTTTGCCCAGAAAAATATCGAAGCAAACAATACAGTACAAGTTCTTAGAAGATATAAATAATATTGGCGAAGAGTTTTCGGAAATTAGTGAAGATGAATTATCTGAAAATGAAGATATATTGGCAAATAAAAATGAGTTCGATTCTACAGATACTGACGATGAAGAGGAAAATATTGTGAATGTATGTAGTGGTAGAAATAGAATAAGATAACTCTCAAATTCGGAAGAAAGTGAAGTAGAAATAAATGAAGAAAATGTTGCAATTGATGGATGTGTTCAGGAAGAAATACAAAAAGGTGGCACACCTAGAATACTACTTCTTCATAACATTTACCGGCAAGAAGTAGGCCCAACAGAATATTCAAAACGCCATATAATGAAAGGTATTTTCATTGAAAATTGACCACCGTATTATGAACCATATAAAAACATGTACAACAGAAAAAGCAAAGAGAGTGTTAGGTTTCGATTATAGCTTATCTAAAATAAAATTAGATGCATTTATTGGAATTTTGTATGCCCGAACTGCATATAGAGGAAATAATTTGAATATTTCCTTTTTGTGGAATAACATATGGGGCCTAAATTTTTTTCTGATACTATGAGCTGAAATAATTTTACCGAAATTCTTAGATTTATTCGTTTTGATAACAGAAAGTCAGCGGATCCAACGTTTGAACACAGATAAATTCGCTATGGTATTTGCAATTTGAGATATTTTCATTGAGAACAGCCAAAACTGTAACCGAGTGAAAATATTACTATAGACGAACAGCGATTTCCGACTAAAGTACGATGTAGATTTACGCAATACCTACTTAACAAGCCGGATAAATTGGGAATCAAATGTTGGTTAGCATCGGACGTCGATAGAAAATACGTCATAAATGCACTTCCATATCTTGGAAAAGATGAATATCCTGTCCTTTTCAGTACCACTCTCTGAATATGTTGTACTCAAACTCATTGAGCCATTTACGGGTTGCGGAAGAACTGTGAAGACAGACAAGCAAACCCCTAGCTACACAACTCCTAGCCAAAAAAACTTAGTTGGAACTATTCGGCCAAATAAAAGAGAATTACCGCTAATTGCGAAGCAAAAGAAAGATGATATGGAACGATTTTAATCGAAAATTTTTACAACAGATAATTGTACTCTTACAATCTATAAAAGTAAGCCAACAAAAAAAGTCCTTTTACTTAGTTCTAAACATAAATTCGTTAAAGTATGTAGAATACAATGATAAATGTTTAAATGAAACTGTTTTTTATTACAATAAACCCAAATTTGGTGTACTACACCAAAATAAAGTAAGTAGTAAAATTTACTACATAATCTAAGTCTTGTAGATGGCCTCTCCAAGTTTTTTTCAATATCCTTGATTTAGCTGGCATAAATGCCTGGATTTTGTACAAGCCAACGACAGGAGAAAATATCTCGAGATAAGATTTTTTATTCAAGCTAGCAGAAGAACTTGGCGCCAATTTTCGAGAAGAAAAAAAATTTTCTCTAAATGTAAAAAATATGTTTGTGGAAAATGTACAATGGAAACACTTATATGTAAAAAATGCGATGAACTATGAATTACAAATTTTTATTTTTTGCTTTTGTAATAGAAATGCTCAACATACTATTTTGTTTAATTATAATAAATTTAATTTATATTTTTAAGCATGAAAAATACAGTCGGGTCATTTCACCAGCTATGGTAGAAATAGGTAAATATATGTGACCTGGCCTACGGAAATCGGGCTTAGGTGTCAAAATATTAATTTTCACTTTTTAGTTGAGTTTTTTGTTTTTTTATTTTTAACAGCTGTATCCCAGAAAAATTTTGCGAAGTATAAATTTTATAAGCTTGTGATGTTGCCACAGTACTCCCCTCCTACAGAGAGGGTACGGCAGTATAGGCTGGCTTCAAACGATCAATCGAAACATTTACGGCTTGATGATTAACGTCGATGGCAAAATATTTTGAATGACGATGCAATACTTTCTACGGGCCTTTATACGGCGGTGACAATGATGGCTTGACTGGTAGATCTCGTACAAACACCTGTTCGCATTTTTGAAGGTCTGCGTGTATGAATGACTTCTGCCTGGCCATGCGGTATCTATGGAGCGTAAGTCTCGCATGACACGGCGTAAATGTGCTACGGTCTCCACTTCGGTAGTTGATGGACCACTATCAACGAAAAACTCAGAAGGCAAACGCAAGGTAGTCCCGTAAACTACTTCATCTGGACAAGCATTTATGTCGGCCTTAAAAGAACTACGAAGCCCCAACAGGATTAGTGAMAGCGACGAGGTCCATTGATTGTGATTGTGGCACAATATTGCTGACTTAAGCGTTCGGTGCTATCGTTCGACCATACCATTCGTCTGTGGATGATAAGCGGTCGTCCGTAGATGCCTGACCCCTAGGCATTGCATGAGTTGATCGAAAAGTTTACTTTCAAATGTCCGGCCCAGGTCTGAAGTTATGTCAACAGGAACGCCAAATCGCGATACCCAACAGCTTATTAATGCCTTGGATACTATTTCTGCGGTGATATCTGGGATAGCAAATGCATTGGGCCAACGTGTGAAACGATCAATGACCGTGAGACAATAGCGGTTGCCGTGGGAAAGTGGGAAGGGTTCGACAATGTCGATATGCAGGTGTAAAACCGTTGTCCGGGGCATGCGCGGCGTTGAAACAGTGAAGAATTGTGACGGATGACTTTGTTGCGTGGGCAATGGATGCATTGCTTGGCGAATTCCCGGCTATCTTTCTGTATTCCGGGCCATACAAAGCGTTCAGTCATCAGTTTCGCAGTTACCCTCGTGCCTGGGTGAGATATGTTGTGTGTTGCGCAAATAACTGTTTGTCGGAATCGTTTTGTTATGAACGGGCGTAGTGGACCAGTTGAAGTATCGCAATAGACTTTCTTAGTACAAGAGGGGATAATAATACTGGTTAGTAGAAGCGAATGACTAATTTTACCTTCTAAGTATGACTTTAGCTCGTCGTTGTTTTTCTGATATTCAGCCAAGTCATCAAAATTTATTGGATCAGTTGTTATGGCTTGGATTCGAGACAGTAGATCTGCTGTAACATTTTGTACCCTGGAACGTGACGGATGTCTGTCGTGATCTGCGCAATAAAATAGAATTGACGTGCCTGACGATCAAATGCTTTTATCTATCCTTTGCGAAAAGCATAGATTAGTGGCTTGTGGTCGGTGTAAACGTGGAAATTTCTTCCTTCAAGCATGAAGCGAAAATGACGGAAGGAGAGATATATCGCAGTTAATTCTCTATCGTAGGTACTGTACCGCTGCTCAGCTTTTGTAAAAAGGCGCTGGAAAAAACCTAAAGGTTGAAGTGATCCATTGGAAATTTGATGTAGAGCGGCGAATTTGATGTAAAGAGGAGCGTTCGGGAGCGGGTGCGCCAGAAGGGCGCAATTAGCGAGGTCCTCTTTGCAAGCCTCAAAATGCCTTATGTTGTCCTTTGTCCAGTTCAGTGGCGTTTTGTCGTTGCGCTTATTTCCCGAACACATTTTGCAAAGAGGTGCTTGGTGCCAAAGTGGGTTTGGAAGTAGCGATCTATAAAAATTGATCATAGCTAGGAATCGTTTAAGATCTTTTGCAATCGTAGGAAGTTTGAATAAGCGAATCGCTTCAATACGGCTAGTCAGCGGCTTGATTCCATCCTTCGTGATTAAATGCCCTAAAAAATGCAGCTCTGACCAAGCACTGATTTGGCTACTTTGATTGTTAAGTTGTGTTGGCGTAATCGTTGAAAAACTATACGAAGATAGTGCGATGTTCTTCTGGGGAGCGTGATGCGATGCATATGTTGTCCAGGTAGGTGAACATATTATCTATGCCGCGGAAAATTTCGTTGATGACTCTTTGGAATGTTTGTGCCACGTTGCGCAACCCAAAGGTCATGTGTCATGTGTTACAAATGTCATTGGGTTCGATTGCGATATGTTGAAAGGCCTTCTGTAGATCGATTTTTGAAAATATTGAATTTCCAGCAGAAATATTACTGAAACCGTGCAGGAACGGCAGAGGGTAGTTTTCGGGGACGATTACCGCGTTAATCGCGCGGTAGTTTCCACGCGGTCTCCATGACCCGTCGGCCCAATTACTGCTGGATGGCCGACATATGCCCAGTTTCATCAACAGCTCGAATTCAGCGCGCGCTGCCATTAGCTTTTGAGGCGACAGCCGTCTTGGTCGAGAAACAATTGGTTGACTGTTTGTAATGATCCGGTGAACCACGGTGGACTTCGTTGTAGAATCCGATGCTGCTGGTCGCGTTACGTCAATAAACTCTCGCAGCGAGTTTAAAAGATCTCGGGCTGAACTTATGTTTGAAATGTTTCATACATATATTGATTCGCGCTACTGTGCAAAATGATTTAACTACTGTTTTGCGGTCGAGCAGACATCGTCCATTAAGGTCAGGTAAAATGTCGTAATGTGAAAAAAAACCTGCTCCAATGATTGCTTGGGTTACAAACAAAATCCCTGCGTATGTTGAGGTTAAGGTGAAGTATGACTTTTCCAAAAACTGTAATCGGTGAAATATTAGCGGCAAACAATTGCATATCCGATGGGTTAACTCGTGCCATTTTCGAATACTTCGGAAGTACCGACACATTAGCGCCGGAGTCGATAAGGAATGTTATATCAGTTGATGTGTCGAATATACGTAGACGGCAGTTCGAAGGCATCTCAGAGCGTCTGCCTATCCCTGAGATACTGCTGGCAGAGCACCGCTATTGTTTGCCATTTGGCGATGTAGATTGAGCGAACTTACAAGCTGGCGACACTTCTTAGCGTTTGGTCCAAACTTGGCGTGATACCAGCACATTTCGACTGAATTGATGTTATAAGTGCACACTGGCGTTTTGGATATGGAACGCGCACGTGTTTTCTCGCTGCTCGTAGCTCTATCAAAACGCTGTTTCAGTTCTGCTATTTCGGCTCTCAGGTCGTTGTCTATGGTATGATTCGATGCGGATACCTCGTGGATACAAACTTCACGCATTTGCATCGTTTCCACTATTCAGTCGCCTATTTTTAATTTGTCGACAATAGGTACATTGGTTGCTATAATTGCTGCTTGCGCATATGGTGGCCAGTGATTAACCCACAAATCATGCAAAATGATTTCGCTTAGAACGGAACCAGCAGCGCGCTTCATTTCGTTAAACAGGTCGCTCGGGCGGCGGTCGCTGCATCTCAGAGAATTTTCTATTAATTTGTTACGAATGAATTGATATCGCGTACACGTGGGCGCAGCATCTATTATGGAGCGCAACTCCATTAACTTTACCTACGGTATACTGGCCGCTACGATATTAAATTTTGCGGAGTCGGTTGTAACGCCAGAGGCCTCAGACCAAAAATCTAATGAGTAAAAATAAGCCTCAATGTTTTCTTCTGACATCAATGGCAGTGGGATGCGTGGAAAATTGGTCTTGTAGCGTTGAATTCCCCGTGGCTTGGACCAGCGGTAACCGCCAGGCTCAACCGTCAAGGTTCAACAATTATAGAGATTCAGAGCGAAATGAAACACGTATTTGCTCTTCAGGACCCAAATGCAAAAAGGCACGATAGGCGTTTTTATTTTCTTTAACTAACCTAAAGCGAATACGCATGGTTGTATTTGCGAAATATAAATTTTACAAGCTTGTGGTGTTGCCACCTACATTAAGTCTTGGCATGATGAGTGTTAAATTTTTTGTTTGGCACTTTTTGTTTTTTTTTAATTATAACATAAATAGTTGAACTCTAGTGAGAACGGTTATTATATTCAAAATTCTATAATAAAGATATAATAAATCGTTGAAGGATTTCAATATTTGATTGGCTTGCAGTACCCCATAACTGGATACCATAGGTCCACATAGGCTTCAAGATAGCCTTATAAAGTCGAACTTTGTTCTCCAAACTGAGCTGTGATTTTCGCCCAAGAATCCAATTCCTTTTTTTTGTTTTTATATTGAGTCTCTTTCTCAAGCCTTTAATGTGGCTTTCCCAAGTTACTTTTCGATGTATATCGAAACTTGAAGATGTTATATATATAAAAAATATATTTGCTTTTGTTTTTCACAATTTTATGTTACCGTGTTCACAAATTCACAAATATATATATGCACATAAGCTTAGAGTTAATATTACTTCTAACAGTTTGAAAACAATTTCAGCCGAGACACATTGAACATTTTATCGTTACAACATGTTTATACTATATAAATATGTACATATATTTATTTGTTTTCTTGCTCTTATTTAGTCCTGCTGCTTCTGTTGTTTTTGTTGTTTTATAATTATTTCTGCTACTGTTGTTACCTCTGTTGATGATGTTGTTAATAGTTGCTTTAGATATATTTGATGATGAGTGGTCCAAAATCCTTTAATTTTCATGCTGTTCTCAGCTCGGGCGCCAATTATAATTATTGAAATAGATAATAGTTAATGCTGTCAACAGTTTTGATGAGAATGTTTACACGATATTTCTCAACTTTAACTTGCTGTTAGCAGTTTTGGTGGAAATGTTTATTTGACGATTCTTAACTCATCGTCCTTCTCTTCCGTCGGGGCGTTGGCGCAAATCAGCGATATGTTGAAAAACATCGTTTTGATGCGGATTGTGGCTAGACGTTCATCCACCAGAGTGAATGATATTAATTGGCGACGGTGTCTGTCTCCCTCCACGAATCCGACATCAAACTAGCGTTCCTTTTTGTGGCCACTGTAGTCAATGCCACAAGAACCTACTCACCTCAGTTCTGGTCGACTCCATCGCATTTCTTGGACGGCGGTGATGTCAGCCTTTATTTTCACGAGGACATCAACCAGCTGAGCAGCGGCACCTTCCCATTAAGGGACCGGACATTTCAGTTGCACGCCCTAAATTCGTAGTCCTTATTTCGTTTGCCGTGGTCGTCATCAAAAGGGGGGTCACTTATCTGAGGCTTGTTGTTCCTTTTCATTGGTATGAGTTTTTACGTGGCGGGTCCCACACATAGCGCACAACCTTGCGGAGGGTATGTTTCGCCTTCTCACTTTAGTTCGCCTGCAAACGAATGTTATTAGGCTACCCAGAGGATACTTAGTCAAAGACGGGAAGTCGTGAGCCATATATGAAAGAATCGTTTCTGGCCACTCCCAAGTGAATGGCGTTCAGAGAACTTTCCTCACTTGCGTAAACTTCTACACATGACCCCACTCATTTCATTCCACAACATTTAAAAGGCCGGTAGACCTATTTTTCATAGGAAAAATACATTTATTCCCGAAGACATAGAAAAACCCATGCAAAGTAACTTAGAAAAATTAGCTCGGAAACAAAGGAGCTTTTTAAACTTTGTTTAGGCATTTTATAAGTAGGAATTTCTTTGAACTTAAACTGTAAGCAATGGACAGCTGTTTGTGTAAAAATAAGCAAATAACCATGCAATATAGGATGTTCACGGAGCATAGAGGTTATTTTTAATCTAATAACCACATAACCCGATAACCACCTTATCGTGAACAGCCTAAATATATAACGTTTTGTAATATACTAAAATATTTGTGCATAAGTGTAGTGTCACACATGTAAATACGCTCACTGCTTCAAAGTCCACATTGGCATATGTCCCGCAAAAACCCCTTGGTTTGTGATCAACAAAAACAAGCAGGATTGTGTAAAAAACCAAAGCGTAGTGATCTCTAATACGAGCGCTCAGTAGCACATAATAAATAAAATATCCACCTATAGGTATACCCTATAGGACATTTGGACATAAATCATATATAAAAGAAATATATACAGAAAACTAAAATACTTAAAATAATTTCCGGTCATTAATAAATAATTAAATCAAATTTAAGCGATTAATTATTTATTTCATTTCAAAACTCTTATTAACTTAAAAGAGTTCGCGATTGCGCATATTATCATATAGGCAAAGCGTTATCTTTATATCAATTTCGTTCAAAACTCTTATTTACCTAAAAGAGTTCTCGTCTAGTCATACATAAATACATATATACGAAAATATTTTGAAATCTCAGCTTAATAAAAGCCTTGCTTTATATTGATTTTATTTTGAAACTCTTACATATAAAAGAGTCTTCTATTCAACATCTTATATACGAAACTTTTTTAAACATTTACAAGTCTAGTTCACTAAGACGTTTTGATATTCTATAATTTTTTTTTTTTTAAAAGAGCTCAGACTCAAAGGACTACAAACCAAGTCAGTCACGAAACGTTCAAAAAATGATTGCAGATGAAAAAAGCCCATGTGCACCTGCTGAAGCTACATGCTACAAAGCAAAAAAAGCTTAAAGATATTTCATATACAAAATTCATTGCTGAGAGTGATAGTTTGATACGATACTGCACTCGATTTTCATCTTCGTCGATTCAAGACAATTCTGAATCGATATTAGAAATCAAAAAAGACAATTTAGACAATTTTTGGACGCGTCTCCAAGCTGCATATGACGTAATCGTAGAATCTGATNAAAGCAAAGGTGGCACCTTTAAAAACTATAAGTCTCGTAGATGTGTATAAGAGACAGCTCTTATTTAGTCCTGCTGCTTCTGTTGTTTTTGTTGTTTTATAATTATTTCTGCTACTGTTGTTACCTCTGTTGATGATGTTGTTAATAGTTGCTTTAGATATATTTGATGATGAGTGGTCCAAAATCCTTTAATTTTCATGCTGTTCTCAGCTCGGGCGCCAATTATAATTATTGAAATAGATAATAGTTAATGCTGTCAACAGTTTTGATGAGAATGTTTACACGATATTTCTCAACTTTAACTTGCTGTTAGCAGTTTTGGTGGAAATGTTTATTTGACGATTCTTAACTCATCGTCCTTCTCTTCCGTCGGGGCGTTGGCGCAAATCAGCGATATGTTGAAAAACATCGTTTTGATGCGGATTGTGGCTAGACGTTCATCCACCAGAGTGAATGATATTAATTGGCGACGGTGTCTGTCTCCCTCCACGAATCCGACATCAAACTAGCGTTCCTTTTTGTGGCCACTGTAGTCAATGCCACAAGAACCTACTCACCTCAGTTCTGGTCGACTCCATCGCATTTCTTGGACGGCGGTGATGTCAGCCTTTATTTTCACGAGGACATCAACCAGCTGAGCAGCGGCACCTTCCCATTAAGGGACCGGACATTTCAGTTGCACGCCCTAAATTCGTAGTCCTTATTTCGTTTGCCGTGGTCGTCATCAAAAGGGGGGTCACTTATCTGAGGCTTGTTGTTCCTTTTCATTGGTATGAGTTTTTACGTGGCGGGTCCCACACATAGCGCACAACCTTGCGGAGGGTATGTTTCGCCTTCTCACTTTAGTTCGCCTGCAAACGAATGTTATTAGGCTACCCAGAGGATACTTAGTCAAAGACGGGAAGTCGTGAGCCATATATGAAAGAATCGTTTCTGGCCACTCCCAAGTGAATGGCGTTCAGAGAACTTTCCTCACTTGCGTAAACTTCTACACATGACCCCACTCATTTCATTCCACAACATTTAAAAGGCCGGTAGACCTATTTTTCATAGGAAAAATACATTTATTCCCGAAGACATAGAAAAACCCATGCAAAGTAACTTAGAAAAATTAGCTCGGAAACAAAGGAGCTTTTTAAACTTTGTTTAGGCATTTTATAAGTAGGAATTTCTTTGAACTTAAACTGTAAGCAATGGACAGCTGTTTGTGTAAAAATAAGCAAATAACCATGCAATATAGGATGTTCACGGAGCATAGAGGTTATTTTTAATCTAATAACCACATAACCCGATAACCACCTTATCGTGAACAGCCTAAATATATAACGTTTTGTAATATACTAAAATATTTGTGCATAAGTGTAGTGTCACACATGTAAATACGCTCACTGCTTCAAAGTCCACATTGGCATATGTCCCGCAAAAACCCCTTGGTTTGTGATCAACAAAAACAAGCAGGATTGTGTAAAAAACCAAAGCGTAGTGATCTCTAATACGAGCGCTCAGTAGCACATAATAAATAAAATATCCACCTATAGGTATACCCTATAGGACATTTGGACATAAATCATATATAAAAGAAATATATACAGAAAACTAAAATACTTAAAATAATTTCCGGTCATTAATAAATAATTAAATCAAATTTAAGCGATTAATTATTTATTTCATTTCAAAACTCTTATTAACTTAAAAGAGTTCGCGATTGCGCATATTATCATATAGGCAAAGCGTTATCTTTATATCAATTTCGTTCAAAACTCTTATTTACCTAAAAGAGTTCTCGTCTAGTCATACATAAATACATATATACGAAAATATTTTGAAATCTCAGCTTAATAAAAGCCTTGCTTTATATTGATTTTATTTTGAAACTCTTACATATAAAAGAGTCTTCTATTCAACATCTTATATACGAAACTTTTTTAAACATTTACAAGTCTAGTTCACTAAGACGTTTTGATATTCTATAATTTTTTTTTTTTTAAAAGAGCTCAGACTCAAAGGACTACAAACCAAGTCAGTCACGAAACGTTCAAAAAATGATTGCAGATGAAAAAAGCCCATGTGCACCTGCTGAAGCTACATGCTACAAAGCAAAAAAAGCTTAAAGATATTTCATATACAAAATTCATTGCTGAGAGTGATAGTTTGATACGATACTGCACTCGATTTTCATCTTCGTCGATTCAAGACAATTCTGAATCGATATTAGAAATCAAAAAAGACAATTTAGACAATTTTTGGACGCGTCTCCAAGCTGCATATGACGTAATCGTAGAATCTGATGATTCAGATCTACCAGAAAACTTTAAATCCTCGGCTTACACCAAGTATGACTACCTAGACCAGTTCGAAGACACAAAGGCAATGATTTCTGATCAACGAAAACTATTAAGAGCAATTGCACCTACTCCACAACCGAGGGTAGAGCTGCCACAAAGACAAGCCCAAGAGGCAAGTTCAGGCATCCACCTCAAGGTRCCCGCATGTGACACAGAAATTTTTCATGGGGGTTATGAACAATGGCCGTCCTTCCGGGACATGTTCACAGCCGTTTACATCAACCACCCAAAATTATCTAATGCACAAAAATTRTATCACCTCAGATACAAAACCAAAGGTCAGGTAGGCGTAATAGTTAAACAGTTCGCTCTCAATGACGAAAATTTTAATTGTGCTTGGGAAGTTCTAAAAGTACGTTACGAAAACGAGAGGATATTGATAGACAAGCAAGTGACGATAATGATGAATTTACCAAAAATTCAGAAAGAAACCAGTGAAGAATTCATAAAGCTTCAATCCACGGTTTCAAATTGTTTGTCGGTTTTATCGACACAGAATATTCCCACAGATAATGGGGACCCCATTCTGGTAAATATATGCACAGCCGCATTTCCAGAAAAATCGTTACTTTTGTGGGAGAAATCGCTCTCATCGCGAAGAAAGTGCCCAACGTGGCAGCAAATGAAAGAATTCTTACTACCCAATATGAAATTGCAGAAAGGGTAGATATAAAAATAGTCAGACCGAAAACCGTTCAAAGCGACCTCAATAGAAGCTTCAATAGACCCCAAGCAAGTACCCACAATAATTTAAATAGAAACTTTTTAAAAATCAAACGTTCACATCTGAACAATATAAAGAAACGTCATGCGAAGTTTGTAGAGGAGGTCACAAACTCAAATCGTGCGAAAAATTCAAAATAATGAATATTAGCGATCGAAACAATTTCGTAATAACGAAAAAACTATATACCAACTGTTACATGCGCATACGCTTAAATATTGCGAAAGATAATTTAATTGCGTTTATTGCCATAAAAGACATCATTCAATGTTACATATAACCAATTTTTCCAGCTCACCCGCAAACAGCGCAAACGTAAAAAGAACAACAGGTTTAGTTGTGATAACAAATTCTGAAAACTGCCAAGAAGCACCATGCTGCTCAAAGGCGGTAAAAACCCAAACGCTACATAGCGAAAATCATAGTAGGGTACTATTACCCACAGCAGTTGACTCCATCGAACACCGAGGAGAACTGTTTAAACTCAGAGCCTTAATAGACCAAGGATCACAACGATCATTTATAGCGTCTAGGGCACAACACAGACTACATTTGCCAACAAAACTGGCCAATTTTGAAATCACGGGAATGGACGCAAGAATTGTTCAAAACTCAAATAAAATCTTCCCCATTACCCTCTTTTCCCCCAAAGCGGGTAAGCTCATACAAGCAGAAGCTATTGCCTTACCGCAATTAACCAATATGCTACCAAGCTATCACATAAATAGCAAGCATTGGCAAAAGGTTTCACACCAAAGCTAGCAGACCCAAATTGCAATACACCCGCTGAAATAGATGTTCTATTAGGCAGCGATCTCATACCACAGATAATACTCGAAGGTATTGAGAAAAYCACAAATAAACTTCTGGCGCAAACTACTATTTTCGGATGGGTCCTAAGTGGACTAGTTGCGGAACCAGTTACAACATTGATCCCCACCAGTCCTTTACGCGATTTCAAACTAAAAACAGTTACATTTGGCGTCAACTGTGCACCATATCTAGCCATTCGAACACTCCGCGAATTGGTAGACAACACAAAGTCAGAATTCCTCTATCAACTGAAGTGCTGAAAACTCAAACGTATGTTGACGATATTCTGTCTGGAAGTCACACTCTTCCACAAGCATACGAGGCCTTATCACAGGTAATAAAAGCCCTCAATTCCGCAGGGTTTCCATTAAAAAATATTACGGCAATTCACCCAAATATACTCAAAAATATTCCAAATGAAAATTTGTTGGACACGAATTTCCTTATATTCGAAAAGGAAAGTACAACAAAAACACTAGGTATCCAGTGGAATGCGATATCGAACCAGATCTTATACACGACTGAGTCCATATCCGCATTATTAGCCATAACGAAAAGACAGATTTTATCCTCGGTGGCAAAACATTTCGCCCCGCAGCATGGCTTTCGCCAATTATGATCCAAGCTAAAATCTTAATACAAGAATTATGGCTGGACGGAACCGACTGAGACGAGCAAGTGAAACCTCTTCGCTTAGAAAAATGGTCCCAGATCGCAAACAATCTGAACGATATATCTCAGATACAAATTCCGCGATGGGGAACTACACCCCCGAACACAAAGTCGAATTACATGGCTTCTGTGATGTCTCTGAAAAGGCATACTGCGCTACTATCTATGTGCGCACGCAAAGTGATATCACGACCACAAGCCATTTATTAGTAGCAAAAGCAAAGGTGGCACCTTTAAAAACTATAAGTCTCCCACGACTTGAGTTATGTGGCTCACTACTACTTTCTAAATTAGTAGCCATGGTGCAAATGCATTTAAACATGACAAAATGCAACCTATATATGTGGTCAGAAAGGCGAAAAATCGCCACCTTTCACACATTATTGGATGATACCGACATCCTTCAACGATTTTCATCGTTTCCAAAAGCTCTCAGAGTAGTTGCTTATATGTTGAAATTTATAGAACAGCTCAAAAGCAAAGTCAAGGGATCACATAATTTCCCATGCAACACAGTGATACACCTAGAGTTACAAAAAGCACAGGTTGCACTAATTTCATATATACAAGCGCGCTACTTCAGCCGCGATATATCACTATTAAGAGAATCGAAGCCGATTGACAAAAAGAGCTAACTCTTAGTTCTAAACCCATTTCTGGTCACGAAAGGTCTGCTTCGTGCCAATGGTCGGCTTGCTAATTCGAGTCTAACATACAATGAACGCCACCTCATAATAATTCCCGAGAAGTCACCATTTGCCACATTATTCCTCAACTACGTCCACATCTTAATGCTACACGCCGAATATCGCCTCATTCAACATATGGTACGCCAAGAGTATTATATCCACCGTCTTAAGCCGCAAACGTGCTTCACGTGCAAGATTTGCACTATGCACAAGCAGAAGATTCGAACGCAGATTATGGCAGCACTCCACCGGAACGCTGCAATTTCCATCTACCTTTCACCACAACAGGTGCTCATATTCCTGGGCCTTTCCAGGTAAAGGCGTCCATGTTAAGGTCTCCAACTCTCACGAAAGGCTATGTGGCTGTTTTTGTATGTTTCACGACAAAGGCAATACACCTTGAGCTATGTAGTAATCTGACGACGCAGGCTTTTCTCGCGGCATTTGCTTGCTTCGTCGGGCGGTTTATGGGAATCAGCTGTAAAAAGCTTCAAATCCCATTTCAAACGGGTAGCTGGAAATAATAAGTTCAATTACGAAGAGTTCACGACGTTATTAAATCGAATTGAAGCCGCTCAAAATTCACGGCCAGACACAGTACTCTCGCAAGACCCCTCAGATTTCACCGCCATAACTTCAGGGCATTTTCTGAAGGGAGCACCCAACCTGGATAAGGTCGCCCTCATCGTCTCCACCATTGTGGAATCTTTGGGGGTATGCGTCCTTTGCAACGGCAGCAAGTTGCTCAGGCCCACGGGCATTACCTCAACTGCCTGTCGCACACTCTTGCTACTACAGAGTGTGAGTCACRGGGGCTGTGCCAAATGTATCATCGGCCACATCGTACGCTGCTACATCGCAGCTCGTCACGCGAAGCGCACCGGCCACCCAACCATCGCGGCCGCGTCTCCAGACTTCTACCTGCCGATAATGTCATACACCAGAGGAGTGTAACCTCGTGGCGGTGTCGACAGACTGGACCATCCCCTCATCGGTCAACATGGCTGAGCAGCGTTGTGGCAACGGTGCAACAGCTTCAGCGCCTTTTAGGCCAAACAGTCATTTAGGGGGGCCTAGATGGCTTCTGAGCCCATTAACAAACACACTACATCTTCACCCCACACCTCATTCTCAACACATCAGCATGATGCCCACCACATCATCATCTATACCATACGAGGACACCAGCACACAATTAACAAAAGGGACTGGCGGACGGCTTCGAACCTCTTTGGTTCTCTATCCGTGCGCATACACGCTACAATATCGCGATCGCCGATCAACATACTTTTCGAGGAAAAAAGGTGAGTGCCGGTAGTGTTTTCAATATTTTATATACTAACAAATAAACTTACAATAGAAAAACTTAGTGAAATAACAAATATTACGAATAAAACAAGGTGTGTTCCAAAGTAAACAGGACTTCAAAAGTAAAAACAGAACAAATGGTTTTTCGTCAAAATTAGTTTATTTTATTCAAAATAGTATTCTTCTGCTTCAATACAGCTTTTGCACGGTCCAAAAGAATGTCGAAAGAGTGTTTTAGCTCGTTGGCCAGTATGGCCGCCAGTATGTCAGTGCAAGCCTTTTGAATGGCCGGTACGTCTGCATAACGCTTTCTTTTCATGGGCAAATGCATTTTTCAGTAAAGGGAGAAGTCGCACGTTGCCAAATCAGGTGAATACGGATGGTTAATATGGTTAAAATGGCAGAGAACGTGTATTATAGAGAAGGAAATTAATAGAATACGACTCCAAAAAATCGCTGAGACCTGCGACACGTGCAGGCTTAGAGTTAAGTATAAATTTTAATTTCAGTTCTAAGACAGAATACAATAAAGGAGAATAGCTCCCAAAAATAAATTTATTAATAACAAAAGAACAATTTTATAACTTCGATACCGGAGTCGGTAACTAGGGAATTTAACAGTTTTGTTTGGAACGAATTACATACACAATTTCCTAAATTATATAAAGAACTAGCGGGCCCGGTGCTGCTTCGCACGGCAAAACAAAATAAATAATAATATGTTTTTAATAAAGTCGGTTTTCTTCCCTATTATTCAGCTTTTAATTATAGTTTCTTACAATCTTAGACTATGTATCACTTAAACTATCTTAGAGCTCTTTCGTAGACAACATTTTTGGTTTTGCCATGAGTTGTTGTGTAGATAAAGAGAACTGAAAGATTGCCAACACGTGAGCACGAAACATATAACTGGCCGTGTGAAAAGCAAGGATATTCTAAATCAATTCCACACAATTCCAACGATTGCCCTTRCGCTTTATTTATTGTAATAGCAAATGCAAGAGGTATTGGAAGCTTTAGTCTTTTGAATTCAAAAGTAAATCTGATGGAGTCATTGGACTTCGTGGGATCAATACATCTGCACCTTTAAACTTCCCTTTAAAATTGTTGCTTCGATCAAATTGTTTATACTTTTTTAACCGCTAATCTTGTACCATTGCATAATCGCGGTTGATTTATATTTCGAAGCATAATAATGGGAGCACCCACTTTCAATTGTAAACGATGAGGTSGAAATCCAGGTAAATCCAATGAATGTAGAGTTTATTTTAATAAAATAGTATTTTCAATAATAAAAGTCAAACTTTTCCCGAAACCACTTATTTATTTAAAATTGTTTTGAACACGCTTATTAAAATACTATCTGAATTTACACTGGCCTTTAGCGAGGAGTCTTACGCAGGCGGCGTTACAATTAGGAGCGAATACAAAAGTTCGCTATGATGGACGCTAAGCCTTACCGCCCACAACTTCTACGTAATTCACAATTGGCAACCACTTTTTGACATTCGGATATGTGGTTGCCCATTATTTATAAATTAAGATAAACTTTGAAATGAATTCTAATCCTACATGAATTCAAAAATTCTGTCGGATAATTAACAGCGTCGTCTTSATTCGTAACCGAGTCAACTGATTGATATGTTACAACCTCGCCAGGAACATGGGTTAAAATGTCTGCATTCCAGCTAACCAATTATGATTGTGACAATTTTCTGCAATGTTTGGAAAAACACTTCACACTTCTTCTTCCGGTGCAATATTACAAAAGTTATCTGGTAAAGTGATTAAGCCAGTTTCACGATCAACAGCGAGTTGACCCTTGAATATTGCCAACAGTTGTCTTGAAAATGTGTCGGGCGATGGATCGTTTTGAATTTGTACTCGCACATTTGTAGTCAAATTGAGTATTTGTACATGTCTCCATAAATAAGATGACTTTAAACCAGTGGCGCTCATTTAATAACAACGCAATAAAAATCCAAACACGCGCGTTTGACTGATAATTCTGCTACTGCGAAAAATATCACACGCACGCGAAAGCGGCTGAACACGTACGCTAGGTCAACACAAAGAATCTGCATTTAGTTTCTGTTGAGCAAGCAACATCGCATTGCGCATTTTTTTAAATACACTGACAGAAACACCTCGAATTTTTAAAATGTTTTCAAGCGAATGGCAAGAAAATTATTTTTTTATTGAAACTGATGAAGGGGAAGCGCAATGCTTATTGTGTTACAAAACATTAAGTCGTTGCAATAAATGTAGTGCGGAACGTCATTACACTACTGTTCATAATGTATACCTTGCAATTCAAGACAATGATAGGAGAAATCTTCTTCTTGAATTGAAAGCAAAATATTTTTTAATATATTACTATCCTATTGAAACTGTTGACCGTATTGATAATGCTGACCCTATGGTTTATTCTGATCCTATGGTTGTTGATAATGTTGTTGTTGATAATGTTGACCCCCTTGCTGTTGATAAGGCGTCGTATATAGTTGCTTTACATTTAGCAAAACAGTGCCGCCCATTTGAGGATGGCATATTTTTCTAAACCTTAGGGAAAGAAGTTTGTAATTTTGTCGGTGAAAAGGGAAAAGAGCTTAGTGAAATTATTGATAATATTCCTTTGTAACTATCGATAATCACTCGTCGCACAGAGAAACTTAGCGAGTAAATCTACATATTCTTGCACTAGAAACCRAATTATGAAATGTAAAAATTATTCAATAAGTTTAGATGAAACTACAGATATGAACAATTTAAGCCAGCTCATTATATGTGTCAAAACAATCAACGAAAAATTAGAATGTTTTGAGGAAGTACTCACATTAATAACCATGCATGGCAATGTAAAAGGAGAAACGCTATATGAGGCCGTCAATGATATTGTATTGGCTTTGTTCGGAAAAGAGAAATTAAGTGCAATTTGCACATACGGTGCACATGTCATGATTGGAAAGAATAAAGGTCTTGTTTTTTGGCTAAACAAAAATGGTATAAATGTAGGACTGTGTAAACGGACACTAAGACTGAAAGAGAAATGCAACACTGGGTAGGGAACAGATGTGACAGCAGCGAACGGACTGGGATGACAACGAAACGAAGATACAAAGACGAATGAAAGACAGACAAACAGACAGACCAGAGAACGTATATTTATAGAGAAGGTTCACGATGTCAAAAATTTAGGGATATTTCGATTTTGGTATATTTACTGCTTTGGATGAGTGCATTTCACCACAGAAAATTATTAGCGCGTTCACCATTTAACATCAGGGGACACGAAAATAGCATAATTGAGCATTTTCAGTGTGAAATGAGAAAACTTATGCTATTTCCAATGCGCAAACGACTCTGCATATAATTTATATACATACATACATACATACATATGTAATATTTTATATCAAAACACAAAAGCATGTACATACATATGTACGTACAAATTAAACTATTTCCTGATGAATTCCTTAAATCTTTGGAAATCACATTTGTTTTATACCTAATTATTTAATTAATGTAGGTTTGATAAGATATGCATATACGTATGTACATATTTATATACCTACATATTTATTCGCAGGCCTTTAAGTTTTGATAACATGTTAAAAGACCAAGCGGTCGCACATATTCACGTATGTAATCATGTGTGCATGTAAACAACCCGAACCATACGCATAATGTAATGTTTGTAGATTTGTAAACACACAACTTTGTATGTAAATATGTACTTATGTATGCATATTGTTTCATGCGAAATTTCCGTTGACACGGACAACCAATGGCGAAGCTCACTTTTTGTCAGAGTCATGTGTCGATKGACCGACGCGGCAAAAGCGTTGTGTTGTTGGTAGAAAATCTGAGCTGTGCCGAAAACACAACGAACGATCGCCAATTGTCACTGCTCCCTTGCCGCTCTAATAGCTTTACCAACGAACTTGTGTAAATATGTATGCATTTGTATGAGCGTGCATACATATCGACGCAGA